>NC_088930.1:8407500-8707500 GCF_038396675.1 Hydra vulgaris | reverse complement strand
GGTGATAGTCTGTTTCTACTTGGTTCATAAATGTTGCCACCTGTACTAAAAAGTCTTTCACTTTCAACAGAAGAAGGTGGTGCTGAAAGAAACCTTTGGGCTATTTTCTTTAAATTTTTTAAAGAGTTTTCACAATTTTTCCACCATAAAAGAGGACTTTCTTTTTTCATAACAAGAGGGAGTTTTAAATACTCTTCAATCTCCATGTTGATCATTTGCACATTAGAGTGTGATCTTTTTAAGCTTTTGCTATCTTTAGTAATTGAAAAATTGGAATCACATTCATTTATAGTTGTCAACATAGTAGAAAACATTCATTTAATTTTGGATACGATGGTTTCACAAACACTTCATTTGTGTCACTTACTGTGGGTTCTTCACAATCAGAATCAGAGGATTCAAGTTCTAAATTATGTTGCTGCATTTCTTGCATCTGCTCATTTAGCCAATTTTTTATTACACTCTCATCTTCCTTTTGATACATTAATTTATATCTAGGGTCACAAAAAGTAGGAAGACATAAATACTTATCATGTAAAAATATACTCAGTCTTATGTCTACTGACTCTTTCAATTGTTCAACTAAAGTATTTATACTTAAAAAAGCCTCACAAACTAATGGTTGATTAAAAAATACTTTAAGAGCCATAATCAAAGGAATAACATCTGAATAAAAGCCTCACATTTGCTGAGATTAACGGTTAAAGTTTTAAATGGTTCTAAAATATGAAAAACTTTATCTAATAAGCCCCATTGGAATGAATTTAATGTTGATTGGGTGCATGATCGGCTGCATAAGTTGCCAAAGGAACTCTTTGATCAAGCATCCTTTTAATCGTATTGTAAGAACTATTCCATCTTGTAGTAACATCTTGTATTAACCTATGCTTATTTGAACCAAATTGTGCCTGAATTGCTTCTAATTTTGCTGCTGCTGTTGGTGAATGGTGAAAATGTGTTACCAGACGTCTGCAACAAACTAAAATTTCTTTCACAGATTGTTGCAACAAAATTGAGTTATATATACATAATTGTTTTGTATGTATAAAACATGGAATTGATTTAAACCACTGGCTCTAACGCCAGCTACCATGTTGGCAGCATTATCTCGTAAAACAATGTGAATTTTTGTGTGTGGAATTTCAAAACTTAGCAAACCTTTATTTAAATATTCACTTATATTTTTTCCTGTGTGACTTTCTGGAAAATGCATAACTCTGAGTACTGCTTTCTGTTGGGAAAATTCATTATTGAGCCAGTGTGCTGTCATGCTTATGAAGGCAACATTTAAACTATTTGCTGTCCAAATATCAGTTGTAAGGGAGATATAACTGGCAGAAGATATATTACTCTTGATTGAATTAAACAGATTATCATATATTTGCGGAACAATATTTTCACTAAAGCAACTCCTACTGGGTATTTGGCAATTAGGGCATATCTCTTCAATTAGTTTTCTAAAACCAAGATCTTCTACAACGGTGTATGGTTGAATATCCAATGCCATCATTTCTTCAAGGTGACTGTGAATCTTGATTGCTCTATGGTCATTAACATTCCACAACCTTTTTTTATTAACACTCTCTACTAATGTTAATTGTTTTTTTTATTTCCGAATCACTTGATGTAGAAACAGTTGATGTTTCAATAATTTTTTTTTATCAGACTCTTTTTCAGCCAATACATACACAAGGTGCTTTTTTTTAAAATGGTGCCTAATTACACTAGTGGTAAATGTCTTTGGACAATTACCACCTCTAGAGAGTATTGCTTTGCACAGTGGCGGCCTTAGGTTAGGGCCTGGTTGGGCGATGGCCCAGGGCGCCGAATATAAAGGGGCGAAACTAATTGGTTATTTTACCCTTTGCCTTTTTTTGAAGGGGGTTAAATTGATCTAGGGGCGCCGTAGAAATCTCGCCGAGGGCGAGATTTCTACGGCGGTAGTGCTAAAACCGGCACTAACTTTGCATAGGAGGCAGATACAAAAACGAATGTCTTTCTTAGAAACTTCAAAGTATTTCCACAAAGTACTTTTAAAAGACATTTTTTCAGAAGACATTGTTTTATACTTTTACAACATTAAAATATTTTTCTAAATTATAAAAAAGAAGTTCAACCAAAAATAAAGCATTTTAAATTTAAACTGTGTAAATATATCTTAAAATATAACGATCATGTTACATATTATGTTATTTTATCCAATACGTTACAGGTTATACAATTATTTATATTACCTAACTTTAATAATTGTATTATTTTTTCAAAAAAAATTGTTAACATTTTTATTTAGACTACAAATAAAAATGTTAACATTTATTTTCTTTACACCACAAACAATCATCCAATAATAAATTAACTTTTCAAAGTTACTTTATAATTTTTTAAACTTTATGTCTTTTTTTTTCGAAAATAGTAAAGGTTCGGTTGCCGAACCGTTCGGTGTTCGGTAAAATTTTATAGCCGAACATTCGGACTCGGTGTTCGGCAAAAAACCGGGTTCGGCGCATCCCAAATATGCATACACTATTCAGATCAAATCCCTGAAATACTGTATAATTATTTCCGTCATATGGTGTCCAAGGTTGTATAACAGAGTAAGTATTTACTGGAGAATTGTATGCATCATATATGCGTACTCTAGATTCCCATCAATTTCCAGATACTCCAATAACATGTATTCTAATATACTTAAGATAAACACCTTGACCAGCAACGTTTGGAGCATCTAATAATATATTCTTTACCATAAGTTGTGTTCATAAATCTAAATGTTTCTGAGTATAATTTAATAGATGATAATGATTGAGGTATTGATGTAGTCATTGTAATATGAGGTTGTATCCAATATGTAACGTTTTGACTAGTTTTATTGTATAATTGAATTACTAGACTAGTAGTAAATGGCAAATCTAGTGTAAAGAATCCTCCTATTGCATTAGCTGTATACACATTACAACCTTGTAAAGAGTTTGCATAAAATGGTCCACCTAGAGGTGTAAATAAAAAATCACAGGCTAAAGGAATATTATTATCTCCAACACTATCTGTAGAAGTAGAATAATCTCCTATGCAAATTGCATGATCTGCGTATATTTTAAAAAATACATTACCTGGAACATTATGATTAGGATCTAATCCTTGGAATGCTAGCTATAGTTTTCTGAGAATACCAAGGCCAGAAGCTTGTACAAAAACTGTTGTTGCATCAGCACCTGTGTTTGGTGCTGATGCAACAAACACAGGTGTTTGTTGCATTGGCACCAAAAATTTGTTAGTGGTTCATTTGGTAAAATTATTCCTTCAACATTGATAAGTTTATAATTGTTATTTTCCATTTTTATTTATAGATATTTATATTTTTGAGCTCTTTGACCTCTTTGCCTAATTGACCTCTTTGCCTATTTGTCCTATAAATTATCTTTTAGTTTGTAGTGTCCATATGCTAATGTGTGTATGCCATCTTCTAAAATAACTCTTTTATCGTCTTCTGCGCTTAATGCTATTTTATTGAACTCTTCTGTGTAAATTTCATGTGAATATGATCTTATTACATTCATTTTCCTAATATGCTCTCTTTTATTTAATAAACAATCTTTGTAATCTTCATGTGTTATATACTTTTTAACAACATTTTTCTTTACTCCTTTACATTTTTTGTTATCTTTTCCGTGTACTTTGTAAGAATACAACTTTGATCTGAGTTCTTCAATTTGTGCTCCTCCAGACTCATCTTTAAACATTCCTATTACTTTCTTATTAATACCAACTTTAAAGCCTACATTATTAATTGCTGGGTGCTTTGGGTCAAATTCACTTGTATCAAATTTGCTTTCAATATCTTTAGAAATATCGGATTAAAAGTCTTCTGTTTTAATTTCGTATACTAAAGAATCTGTATCAATGAATAATAGTTTTGCTCGATCAGCATATTTTTTCTTTATGTAATCATAATGAAATTCGTACATTAGAGTTTTGATCAAATCTAATATACACATTCCTAAGTAAATTGGTTTAGCATATTTTAATTTTGTTCTTTTCATATGTATTGCTATTAAGTTTTCATAAAATATTGTTCTACTTTCAAAGTTCGGTTTTGATGCTATTCTAATAGCTTCATTTCTGTCTGTTACTAATCTAATATCAACTCTGTTTTCAACATTCTCCATTGTTTTTCCAAATACTGAATTGTTCAGGAGTTTAAAAAAGTCATTTAAAATTTTCAAAATCATTAGTTCCTTTAGTTTTAAGGTTTGTATTTAGTTCAATGTATTCATTTAGCCATGCTCTTTCTTAAAATTTTATTCTTCTATGAATTTTAGTAATCTTTAATCCTAATCTTTCATACAATTTAAGATTTTCATAATGTACTGTATACTTTTTCTTATTATTCAAGTTAGGCACTAATTTTTCAACTTTATCAATATTTATCCTTTCAGGTGCGAGAGGATAATCGTTATGTTTATCATGTAGATATTCAGGGTAATCTAAATCTACTTCTATTATACATGGAATTGATTTCCACTTTTCTATTTCATTTTTGTCCATCCACTTAAAACCATGTGTATGAAGTGGTTTACTCATTGCCGATCCATATAAATTACAAGCATCTAAATATTGGATGAATGTTGATCGTTTGCTTTGATTATACTCATCACCCATGTACTTATTATTAGAAGTTCCTAACCTATTTAATATCATACTAATTCCACCTCTTATACCTTTCTTTATCATTAGTATCATATCGTAATCACTTAGCAATTCTAATTTTTTTTTTTTTTTTCTTCAATGCTGCATCCCAAGCTAATCCTTGTGATGTATAATACAAAGCGGGATCTAATTTATAACAATTCATACAAATATCTCTAAAATTTTCAAAGACGTCAGCTAGTAAAAGCACATCTGAAACATTGTACAAATCATGATAATCTCTAAATGTTTTGCAATTAAACTCATTCCATACATTTTGTGCATGTGAGTAATCATCATCGCTTATATCTTCGTATACACCTTTTCTTAGTAACAAATCTAATTTTTCAGATTCTTCGAATCCATGGAAAATTCTTTGAATTTTTTCATTGAATATATTTTCCGATATTTTCACACTGGTCTTTTGCTAAATTCTTTGATAAAGCATCTAAACTAGAAGGCATAAATCTATAACAATCTAAGAAACGAAGTTCACTTTTAATTTCAAGTTTCTTACCCTCCTTAATATACTCGTCAACTTTAATTTCTCTAGAAAAGCTAATATACTTTTCTTAATTGTTTGGTATACAACTCAATTTTCCTCCTGATAATTTTTTTATAAATTAGTAAGAATCATAGCCAGATAAATTGTGAAATAGTACTGGAAAGAATTTTGGAATTTTATAGTTTAAATCACAATTTTGATGAGCAGCACCACTATATCTTCCAGTAATATGACAATGGTCATGTACTTTATCTTTTCCAAGATCTTTTCCACAAATGTGACATTCTGTTGCTGCATTAAAATCATGCTTGTTTTCAGTAGTAAATATCATCTTTTTTGGAAATTTAATCATATCACAAATTTTTATGATATCTTCTTGTAAACTATCAACAAAAATTTGTGCAACATCATCTGTTTAACTACTTGTAGTAAATGCGACTGGACTGCTTTGATAAAAACTTTCATCAAAACATTTAACAGAATAACAGAATAACAGAATGAACTTGAAATATGTTTTTGATATTGTTTAGTATAAGATTCATTCAGATTTGGTCACAAGTGTCAATTTGTTTGATAAAACTTTCAAAGTCAGCATATACTACAAACGAAACTCTCATTGATTTATTGTGATTAGTAAATTGCATTGTTAATTTGGTGGTGGAAGTTCGATACGTACTGAATCATGTGTTTCACAATATGATTTATGATTAGATAAAGATTCTTCAGAATTAAACCCTAATAAACAATTTCTACAATAGTATTTTTTGCAATGTTTATTAGATGTTTGTGATGAAGGTAATCCGCTTAAATTTTTTATTAAACAGTAATGATTAGATCCTTCAGATCCATAAGAATTCGTTTCGCCATTTTAAAATTATAGTAAATCTATTAAATGTTTGCGATCATTATTCTTTGATACATGCAAAATATGAACTTCTGAGTTTTCATAACCATATACATTGACACTGATACCTTGATTGTTCTTCTCAAATTGTGTGATTTGATTTAATGATACTGGAAATTCTATTTTATCCCAGTTTATTTTTTCAGCTTGATCTTTAAGCTCTGTATTTACTCTTTCAGGATGATTATCTTTTTTATTTAATGCTCTTGCAATACACCACTAGGTGTATTCAAAGGTTTATATAGAGAACTATATAAACCTTTGAATTTCTATTTTCGTTTAGTACTTTAATAGTGTTATTTTTAGCAGCATTTATGAAGGATAAAGCATCGTAACTTTCTATCCCTTAAGCTGTAAATTGTTTTGTTACATTTTTAAGAGATGGTTTCTTTAATTTAAATTCTATTGGGTTTTTGTAAAACTTATTATACAACTCTACAACTTTAGATTTTAATGCTTCAATCTTTTCATTAGCTGTTTTTTTAATTTTATCAGGAACAAAAGACATAATCCAATTTGCAATAGAATTATTATTCGATTCTTTTCGAGATATTGATGCATTAGTTGCAAAAAAAGGTGTAGGAGTTAGAATTGAAGATGATATATCTGGAATAGGATCATCTAGTAGGTACTCTGTATCCATGCGAAGTATATTTTATGATAGACTGATGTAGATTGCGTTTGTGTGCGTTTGTGTATATAAAAGGTGCAGGGGTTAAAATTTCTGAAGATGTTATATCTGAATAGGTTCATCTCCGTATCTATGCAAAGTATATTTTCCATTTTTTATATGACTTTATTTTTTTAATATTTCAGAATTTATTTTTTCAGAATTTAATATATTAATCTTATAACTATTATCAATCTTCCCATCACGCAATTTAAGATATCTGTATCCATGCCCAGATCCACGCATAGCGCTATATAAGGATTTATATACTGTTTCTTCTCCTGTTTCCATGTTTGTTAATTTAATAGTGACTAGTTTTTTCTTAATTGTTCTTAATCTTTCATATTTTGGATCTATTTCTTTTTTCTCTTCTTTTACTGGATGTATTCTAGGTCTTCCAATTGGTTTTTTCTCATCACTTGCTTGTGTTGCTTTTGACATGATTGATTCTTTATCTACAGTATTGTGCAAATTAATTGCATCAAACATTTTTTTCTTTTTCTTTTTTGTTTTATACTGTGTTTTCTATAATTTAACTGTGATTAGAAGGATAAATAAATTTAAATAAAGTAAATAAATAAAGATGGACACTACACCAAGAAAAAGATCTAAAATATTAACTTTACTTCAATATTCTGATAAATCTCAAAGGGAGATAGCCAAGTTATGTTCAGTAAACCAATCTACAGTTAGCCGGGTTAAGAAGCCTTACATTGCAACAGGCAGCTTATCAACATTCATACAAGGAAAATTTGGTTGAGACTTAATAACAGTTAACTTGTTTTTTTATTGATTGCAGGTTTTATTTTTGGATGAATCACATTTTGAAGTGCAAGGCCAACGGTCACAGTTTGTTCGTCATTCTGATGGTGAGCCTATACGACCCGGACACATTGAGCAATATGCCAAGCATCCAGAAAAGAAGATGTTTTGGGGTTGTTTTTCTGCTTTTGGACCAGGAAGACTCTACCCAGTTACTAGACTGATGAACTCTGACACTTACATTGAGGCTCTGCAAACACATTTAATTCCAGAGATGTTAAAAGTGTTTCCAAATGGAAACAGGATATTTTTTTTTTTTAAACATCTTTGCTTCCAACAAGGCTGCAAGCAGCCACTAGTTAAAGTTGGAAGTTACTGAAAGAGAAAATATGAAGATTGTAGAGCAAGATAACGATTGACGGACGACTTAAAAGAATGCAAATTATATGAATGAAAGGAAGCGAATTCCAAAGAACTGATGTTCGAGAAAAAAAACTAGTTGAATAAGCGTTTTTGGAGCATATAGGAACAGTCACAGAAAAAGGATGACACTTAATTGAATGACGAGTAACATGAGAATGAATTTTAGTAGATGGCACTAGAGACGCTAGCTCTTTAGAGCAGTGCCCATTATAGTATTTGTAGAAAAGAGAAAGAGAAGCAACATTACAACGATGTGATAATGGTTGGAGGTTGGCTGCAAAACCAGGTCCAACTATGTTTACAATGCGTTTTTGCACCTTGTCTAAAAGAGAAAGGGCATCATTAGAAGATCCGCCCCAGATATGGCAATAGTATTCCATACAAGGCTGGATTTGAAATTTATAGAGATAGAGAATAGAATCCGAAGTAAGAAAGTGACGAGCTCGATAAAGAGATGCAACCTTAGCAGATGCTAATTTTGCAACTGATTAGATATATGGTTTCCAAGAAAGATTAGAAGTAAGAGTTAATCCTAGAAGATGAAGAGTAGGTGACTTATCGAGAAAATCACCGTTCATAAATATAGGAAGATCTAAATTATTGCGATAACGATTGGCTGAAAAAAATTGAGTTTTATCTTAAACAAAGTTCACCAGCCACTTTGAGCCCCATGCTGTAGCAGAAATGAGATCCTTTTCAAGCTCAAATGCCCCCTCCAAGCAATCAGAGGGTGTTGGTTTCTTATCACGACAAGAATAAATGGTAGTATCATCAGCAAACAATGCCACCTTAGATGTGAGAATATCTGGAAGATCGTTAATGTAAATTAAAAAGAGTATAGGGCCAAGGATAGAACCTTGAGGAACCCCTGAAGTTACAGAATAAGAAGAAGAGTGTTGTCCATCGAGGACAACTTTTATACTACGATTAGAAAGGAAGGATTCAATGATCTTAAAGATGTTGCCGGATACACCATAAGAAGAAAGCTTATGGAGAAGACCAACATGCCAAACTTTATCAAAAGCTTTTGAAATGTCAAGAGCGATGGCCATATTACAGCAGGATTTAGCCACATGCCATACTTCCAAAAAAGTCAAGAAATTCATGGTAAAAAATAATATTAAAACCCTTAAATGGCCTGGCAACTCCCCTGATCTTAATCCAATTGAGAATCTCTGGGCAATTGTAAAAAAAGACTTCAAAAACATGACTGCACAACTAAAACTAAGCTTACCACCACTATCCTTCAGATTTGGATTGAAGACACAGAAATCCAAAACATTTGTAAAAATTTAGTGGGCTGTCACCTTTGCATCTAGTGAGTTAATGTATGAACAAGTTAATGCAGAAACAAGTGCAAATATAAGAAGATGGAAAACAAATTATTTAATCAGATGTTATCACATAAGGTGAGTACAGGTCTTTTTCTAATAACGCGCACCAGTTACTAACTTTATATATAGATATAGATTTATCTATAGATAGATATTAGATATAGATATATATAGATAAACAATATTTTTTTAGACTTGTATTTTTATTTTGTACTTCTTTTTTTTTATTTATCTGTCGACTTTTTTGTTATATCTTTTTTTGTTAAATCCTTATTTACTTTTTAGCAATCAGAGTATAAAATTAGAAGGCAAATTACTTTTTTTATTTTTCTACATTGTATGTAGTATTGTTTTCTTAAAATTTAATGATTTAGATAAAAGAAAACAAATACCAACACTAGAAAATCTTGTTGCAAAAATAATTGGCAACTCACCAAGTAAGATTTGTTTTAAAAGTTTGTAATTTAAGATAATTATTAGATAATCATATTATTATTTAAGATTTTATTCGTTTCTTTTCAGCTAAATCAGGTTCATTAGATAAAATTTGATGCGTGCTTTTATAGGAGCTAAATATCGACTGATTCGTTAGATTATGTTTGAAGCGTGCTTTTATAGGAGAATATATCGACTGATTCGTTAGATTAAGTTTGAAGTGCGCTCTTTGTGGATTGAAACGTGCTCTTCGTAAGTTGCAGATCTATGACTTTGTACTTATTACTTATTGGATATAAGGAGGATATTTTAACAAAAGTGCAGCTTTTATTACAAGCTCAAAATGTTCATGTCAAGAACTAATATATTGACTAATAAAACCATGCAATTTAATACGTATTAAATATTTCCTCGACGATGAGTTTTTTTTCTTTACACGAATCCAAACACTTTGTTTTTATAAAGCATAATTATTGCTTAAATATTACGTGCCAAAATTAACGTAAAAAGCACGTCTTTTAGACAGTTCATTGGAACCAAAAAGTCACCTAAATATCACGTGCCAAAAGTAACTATCTACAAAAAGTAGTGAGCTATGTCCGACATCATCTTTTCAAAAGACAATCAATGTTTGTAGAACCAGGTGGGTTGAAAGAACTGATGGTCTTGAAGCCTTTATTGAATTACATCCAGCTATAGGTGCTATTTGTATCAAAGATGTGACATTTAACTATAAATCCAGAGGTGATGCTTCTGCATATGCGGCAATATGTTGTTCTTTTAAGTTTATCATCACCTTAACAACTCATGAAATAGAAAAATGTGGAGGTACCATTTTGGTATACAAGCGGGTATTGAAAAGTGCATACTAGAAAATCCAGAGTATTTTAATAATAATGATAGCATTAATTTACACATAAATGTGGATGGACAGTTTTGGCCGATATTGGGATATTTTGGTTGTCTTGACGTTTTTATAATTTCTTTGTTTTCTGGTAAGAGTAAGTCAGATTGTTTACATGAATTTCTGAGTGAATTCATTGCAGAATTTCAAAATTTAGCTGGAACAGTTATTATAAATGAAAAACGTTTTTCTCTTTTTTTAAAAAATTTGTTTTTTAAAGAAGATTGTTGGCACATATGTTCAACATAGAGTTGTTTTTAATTGTACAAATTTAAGAGAATATCGAACAACAGCAGACTTTAACCGATTTGCATATGCAGGTGTTCATCAAACTGGTCACTCTCCATTAAATCCCATAATAACATCAATTTATCATTGGATTCTATGCACCTCCTATTTCTTGGCGCTGTAAATAGATTGTTGACATTTCTGAAACAAGGTCCACATATATATTGGTTGTCAAGTGTTTTTCGCGTCACGGTAAGAAAGGAGGCGTGAACTTCCTGGTTAAATGCACTTCCGCGGTGCTCTGTGACAAGACCGTTAGGACTTCTTGGGGCACCTAAAATAAAAAATTGAAAAAAAAAAAAAAAGTGTTCAAATTCAAACAATTAACTGTAAACTAATAGAGCTCAGTGAAAATTTACCATTATTATTTATCATTATACCATATTGCACAACAACCACAGATTTGTATGGTCCAGCCTTCACTGAATACAATATGCATGAACTAGTACACTTGCATGAAGATGTTGAATTTTCAGCCAAGTCGCTAAATGAAATTTCAGCGTGCCTATTTGAAAACTTTATGAAATCAATCAAAAAAATCGTAAAAAATACGAACAACCCAATTGCACAAGTAGCGAAACGATTTTCAAAAACCGGATTGCAGAGATCAGTACACATTTGTTGACCTAAAATTTCAGTAAGAGAACGAGATTCTTTTTTTTTTTTTTGAGGAGGAGGAGGAGGAAAGGAGAATATGCAATCGTGATCAACGATGATCATTTCTAGTGTGATACCTTTATATTGGCAAAATGTGAAAACTTCTTTGTATCACCAATAAATTCTAAAGAATTAAACATATCAGTGATAAAAGATTTTAACAATTTGTCTTTCATACCAGTTATTTTAAACACTGCAGAATTATCATGTAAAGTTGCTCGTATAAAGTACCACAGAAGTAGTTGTAGCTCGTATAAACCACAGAAGCTATTGTAGGTTGTTTAAAATATAGTATAAAGTAACAATATTGATTTTGATTTCCCTTTTCCCTCATCACATTTTCTGTTTGTTCTCAAAGAATATGTTGCAATATTTTGAATAAAATGCTTTTTACTTAAAATAATTCCTGTTTCAAATTTGCATTTGCATTGTACAATAATATCAAAATTGGGAACATTTTTTTAAGCCCAAATGAAAACACTTTGTAATAATAAAAACACTACTATAATTGTTGGTTGTGTAATATTTTTTCTAGTTTGTCCATCAACTAATTTTAATTTAACATTATTATGTCTATTTTCCATTTGTAGTGTGTAAATTAGTAGTGTCGTTACTTTGTTAAATTAAAACTTTCAAATCTATGTTTTTTAATTGATTATTTTTAACTTTTTGATTATCTTTTTTAACTGGATTTGTTGCCTTCTAATTGAGTCAATATTACTATTATTTTGTTATTGGTAAATAGATAGGTAAATAAACAAATTCTTAAAATAAATAGTAAAGAAATAGTTGTTTTTACTTTGTTTTTAACAGTTATTGATTGTTTGTTGTAATCTCCACAAATAATTCTTTTTGTATGTTGTCTAATCCTACTCATTTGATGCAGTCATATTTCATTATAGACTCACCTTAATAATTTACTTTCACTCTCTTTAAAAGAAAAATTGTTATCATTTGTAGTATAGTATACATAAAAATGTGGTCTCTTGTTGCGTGGAAAGAAGATGGAAAGTTCATTTAAGATATAGTTCCATACGTTTGGATTGAAGGTGAAATACTTCGATGGTCACCAAAGGGTCTTTCTGCTGACCGTGCCTCATCAAAGAAAATGGTTCCAAAATATTACTGGAGACGCTACTCTATAATGAAAATCAAATTGACACATTGTAAGTATTTTGAAATGAAACAAAATTTGTTTGTTATTGCTCATTTTATTTCTCACGAGTGTTGGGATTCCAAATGTCTTTTCAGTTTTTATTGAAACAATCTATTATCGGGATTATAGTTACTAAAAATTTGAAAATGAAAATTACTTTTACTTATGATTGGGTTTAAATCCAAGTCGTATAGGTTTGTATCATAAATCTCTAATCCTTGGGCCTCGTTTTGATATACTATTTTATCAAAATGAGGACTTTTCATTTTTCTAGCTGATAAGGAAGAATGCATGACCTGCAAATACACTACAGCAGCGGATAGTACCAATAACGAAAAAAAGGTTAAGGAAAACTGTGATCAGAGAGTGGCTTTACCACAACCACCTGCACTTTATCAATCAAGTGGAAAAGAACGCAAGAAAAAAAGACCTGTTATTTGTTCTGAATTTGAAAGTGATGACAGTGAAGTACGCCAGAAGATACCTCAAAAACAAAAGAAACCCCATTTTGATGTAGCTGCAGGTACCATTTTACTTTTAAAAGTAACAACTAAGTTTTCATTAAACACTGTTTTATGAAATTGCTTTTTTGAAGTTGATTAAAGTACGACTTTTTTTCTTGTTTTGATAAGCATGTCTGACGATTGTTTGGAAGATGAGGAATTTGCACCTATGTAAAAATCAAGTGAGTATGACATTTATTTTTAGCTTCGTTTGTTTTAGTGTTTCTTAAAAAACGGTTCGTCTCAAATTAATGCAATGTTTAAAAGTTGGAAAAGATTGTAAACGCTATGTAAAGTTTAGGAATTTGTAACTAAAGCGCTTAGTTCTTTCCTTTCAACGCAAGGTCCTTTGTTGGATGCGCAACAACGGGGGCAGAGCTGGAAACAGTTTAATAAGCAGTCCAATTAACTGCTCCTTAATTAAGTATATGGACATGTTGAACACGACCGATGAGTTAAAGACACACTTCTATCAGTAAAAGTAAGGATGTTATTAACAATTCTTTAATAGATACTTGTATCCAGTTTATTCGGCACCTAAGAGTACATGTAAAATTCTATTTGTTTATTTTAAAATCCATTTAACTGGATTTTACACAGGAAAAGATAAAATTACATCTTTAATAGTGGCACAAAAAAAAACAGCAAAGAAATGTTTAGGGGATTTACATAAATTTTATGTTTAGGGGTGTAAACATAAATTTTAGGCTTTTCCTGTTTACAGCCCAATTAATTGAATCGTTATACATAAGATCTTCTTTTTTTTTTTTTTTTTTTTTTTTTTTAAATGAAGTTTTAGCCTAAACCGATCGTTTTTCACTCTAGCTGACGTATCTTCGCCAAGTAAATTATAAATTTATTTTTCGTCATTTTACACATTTTACAATGTTAGCTATAAATTTAAACAAATATATATAATTAAAAGCTGACTGGGGTAAGTCGAAATCAAAATGACTTATCATCAAGCCCCTTTGTGAAATACAAAAAAATACAATTAAATTTTACATCTTCCAATATTATATAAAAGAGTGAAATTAATAAGTTTAAAAAAAAAAAAGATTTGGTTAGAAATTTTAGAAGGTTAAAAAAGAACTTAAAGTTAAAAAAAGAACTTAAAGTTGAAAAAAGAAGAAATTTAAGATAAAGTTAAAATATAAAACAACAAATAAAAAATTACAAATCTGTACATATTCGTATACATATTAAAGACAATAAACAAAATTTAATTCGCTTCATATGCATATACATATTCAATCCAATATTAAAATTAAATAAAGTACATAAAAAATTAAAAATACAAAATTATTTCGATTTTTTTAAAAAAAATGAGAGAATGTACGTAATGTTTAAATTTAGTAAGTGTTTTTTTATAGTTCTTTTAAATGTAGCAACAAATTTTATTTTTTTCATATTTTCGTCAAGAACCGAATTCCACAAGCGTGGTCCCCGGCATATAGTCGAGAAGTCAGATTTTTTGAGTGATGTTAGTGGGATGTAGTAATTACTCATTGAATGTCTTGTTTCATATTTATGATTAATTCGAGTGAAACTTTTAAAAAAATATTTTGGAATCATTTCATTTTGAAGTTTAAACATAAATAACAAGTTATGGTATATATTTAGTTTGTATACATTTAAAGCATTTATTTCCTTGAGTAACGGCTCGGCACTTTCGTATCTACTTGCGTCCAAAACTAATCTACTTGCTTGCTTTTGTTTTGTATAAATAATTTTTAGGAAAGATAAACGATTGTTTGCCCAGGCAATACTACAATAGTTAATATAACTATGTATAAATGAAAAGTATAAATTTTTTAAACATAAATTATTTAAAAGATGTTTTGTCAAGTGAGTGGATGCAACTGGAAAGACTGCACCAAAAATATCATGAAACGTGTTCTGAGCAATGAGGTAATAGCTAATTTGAACATGCAGGGCCTTGGTAAAGGAACAAGTAGAAAAACTAAATTTGCGGATACGAAAATCGACCTTATATACAATGCTGTACTACATAAATTTCCGAAAACGGAAATTTTTGTAGTACAGCATGCTTTAGCACGCAAGAAAGCTGAACTAAAAAAATAATATATTGAAATAAATACTTACGTTTTAATTAGCTTTTATTGTATTGTACCTTCTAATACATGTGTATTGCATGTTTTTGAAATAATGCTTTTCATCTTTCCAATATAAAGTACTCATCTGATATTTATTTTACATAACACTAATTTAGTACAAATGTTTTATTATTTTTGTAACCTTTTTTAAAGCAAATTAGCAGTCTTCAAAATTACTGGTATGAGGTGTCTAGAAGACATCTGATAGGTGGTAGTCTCACAGATGACTAATTTGAGATGCCTCAAATACATCTGAATTCAGACGTCTAAAAGGGGTTAACAATTAGATTTCTTTTAGATGGCATTTAGTCACCAGTCTTAGACGTTGTTGAGATGTCTAATAGACATCTTGGTGCCCAACAAGATAGGTTATTTTAAAGTTTGATAAAGTTTATTGTAGGGATCCACAAGAAATAATATTTTATGAATCATAAAGAAATTCTTCTATAAGCGCACTTACTAAAATGGCCCATATGATTAATTTTGAAAAAAAAAATTAATTTTTATGAAATAGATTGCATGACACCAAATAAAGACTCAGACCCAGACAATAATTACTACTGTGATTTGCTTACTGACTGGTCTTATTAATATCCAAGCGAATTAGAAGAGTTTTTTTTTTGCAGAATAATTTATATACAAGCGATAAAATTTAAATCTTCACGTAAATATTAGAAGCTTAAGTAGTAATTTTGAAAATCTTCTTGATCTATTAGAAGAATCTAAAAATATTTTTAATATATTTTGTTTAACTGAAACATGGATAACCGCGAACGATTTGAAAAACAATTCAAGTTTAAAAATTTCAATTATTGAAGTTGTTAACAATCAAATAAAAACATCCTCTTAAGCTGTTGTTATCGACCACCTGGTGGCGTGAGCGGGAACTTGATCAGATTTCATGAACAAAATATATTCATAAAAGGGACAAAAGAAAAAATTATACATTGTTTTAGGAGATTTTAACATAAATGCTTTTTTTAGGCGAAGAGATGAAATTAATAGATCCGATGTGTCAAGAGCTCTATGAAATACATCGAAAAGATTATCAATGCGGCTAGTCTTACGTGCATGGTGCAGTCGCTTTTATATATTTTGTTTCGTGACTCAGCTGCATCCTCTCCAAAGTGACCAGCAGGAAGTGCTGTATTCTGCATTATTTGCTTTGAGTGAACTATAACTTTATGTACTGTGGTAGTCATTGGCAACCAGGGGTACTTGCTTTGATATAATTGACCAGTTTGAAATGCTCTTTAAATTTATCCAAATTTAGGGAAAGTTGACAAGATAAACATATTAATATTATTCTCATTCGAAATATTAATTCGGTGTCTACTCCTAAAACTTTCGAAAATTTATCATATTCCGTAAATGCTCTACGCGACGTGTTGCCGTCATTTGTGGAACCACAACCACCTGCTTTCGGAACATCAACACGAAGACTTAATTCTTTCCAAAACTCATTCTGAATATACTCTTTTCTTTTCTTAATTGCATCTTTATCTTCATCCGATCTTATTTGCCATTTTTTTACTTCCATCTTGTATCCTAAATGTAGTAGGAACCTAAAAAATCTAATCCAGCAGTGCAGTGGACTAATTCCGTACTTTAGATTTCCATCGATAGGATGAAGTTTTACGCTGTTATAATCTGTGCCTTTAAGAAAGTCAGTTTGGGTTGCATGGCATATTGGACATTTTTGATTTGATTTTGTATCGGTTAAAACATTCAAAACTTTTCCATCTATAACAGTTAAAAACATTCTGAACGTTATTTTGATTATCTTACAAGCTTCGATTTCAACACGTAAGTTTTTAAGCTCTTGAATTTGTTTATTTAAGTCAGCAGCTTCTCTTGATATCACTTCCTTCGTTTCACTCGTGTACTCTAATTTTAAAGGCCGACAAAATCTTGTGGACTGCGGAAAACAATTATTCCAAATTGGGGCTCCCGCGCTACTCAAGAGTCTCAAGGGAATCACTGTTGTGGCCAAAAGACATGAATCAGCATTTCTTGATGTACTTTGATCAAGGAAAGATTGCTTATATTGAGATTGACCAGAGCTGCTGTCAAAACCGTAGCTAAATATCATTTCCGTTGATATGAAGTTACCCATAATTATCGCAAATACTTCCTTTTGCATCTCTATAATTCTTTTAGCCGTATGCGTTAAAAGCATTTGTAAAGGAACCTTTGCACATTTGTCGTCTACAAGTACACCATCGGGTCTGCACTTACTTTTTATTGCTAATATATTATCATAGGGTGGGTAAATATTAGCGTTACGTTGCTTGCTTTCAGTCCGGATGGAACAGTATTGGCTCTTTGAAAAATTGTTTTCGAGAAGAAATGCTAACGCTTCCTCATCAGATATTACAATAGGTGCTTTTACATCATCGACATATAGCTTCCTAATCTTGGATGGTCTTTATGGACTTTCGATGCTTTCTTTTAAAACAACTGCCAAATCTACTTGTCCTTGTTTTCGAACCGAAATTGATGCTGCTTGAACTAACAGATTTGTTTTGTTGTGTTCTGACATCGAGAGGTTTGCTGCTTGTCTCCTCTTACTTTGTTCAGATTTCTCAGAGTACTTAAGTTGCGGGCGTCCAGTTAGTGATACAATTTTTTTATCTGAACTTAGTTCTACTGTGCATTGAGTCTCTGTGGAAGCAATTTCTAAATTTATTGGCCTGTTTATTACAGTTTCTGAACAAAACCAGCCAGAATATTTAAGTTGAAAATCATCTAATCTTCTATGACACTTTTCCCATTTTGCAGACAAATTATTGTTAAGCATGCGTGCTTTTTCTGTTAAATATTTATAGCATTCATCTGAAATTTTATCGGCTCCACATTTTTGTATAAAATAATTTATTAGTGCGTCCTTATTTTTTTCTTTCTTCTGCTGGGTCAACCAAAAATCAAAAACTGTTGAATTCTGTAAACAAATGACGACTGATAAAAAAGAATTTACTCAAAAACCGCAAAAAACTGCAAATCAAGATAAACATTTTCAAAAACTCAACACTTCAAAGTAATTTTGGTTTTTAATCTTATGCTAAACACTCCTAAACAAAATGAGTTAAGCTTACTCAAACTTAAAAAATAAAATAAATTCCAAAATATTAAAGACTTTTGGAAAAAGTTATTTTATTTTTTAAAGTATCCAATTTTTGAGTATTATATTTTACAAAATTAATAAACTTACCATTACCTTCGTTTTCCATTTAAACTTTTATTTAACACGCTTTGTTTTCAGCTTTAACAAGCAATTGAAGTAAGCATTATAAAACACCGAACGCAATTCTGTTTACAAATGAAGCAAACAAATTCAACTTCGATGACTCACCGAATAACGGTGAATTGCATATTACAACAACAAAATTAATTTTTGGTTGTTTTGGAGTGTTGACTACTAGATTTAAAATGCAAAAACATATTTCGCGAGTGTAAACATTTTGACTTTTGGCCAAGAAAAGTGATGTTTCCGACCATAGTGCAATGGTAACCAGTTTAAAGAACAATTCACTGCTTCATTGGAAGCATATAAATTTTAAAGACAACACTAACTCTATTTACAATATTTTTTTCAACACATTGTACTCTATCTATGATGCCAATTTTCCATCTATTGAATCTATCGGATTACCAAAGAATTTAATATGTCAGCAAAGCTTAAGCAAAAATTATATATAACATATTGACATTAATGGTAATATAGTTATAGACTGTTTTGAACAATTAAAAAATATTCTCTTTAAAGTTTTAAAAGCGTCAATACATCAAGTAATTTTTCCTGATTAATTGAAAATCGCAAAAATTGATTTTTAAAGAAGCTGATAGAACAAATATTAGCAACGACCTGTTTCTGTTTTATATTTTCGAAAATTTAAAAATAAAATAAATTTCCAATAGAGTGTATAACTATTTACATAATAACAACATTATCAAACCGAAAACAATATGTTTCCTGTAATAATGTTTACCTGTGGTGTTCTGCAATGCTCTATATTAGGACCACTCTTTTTCTTAATTTATATAAATGACTTAAATAAAGTCTCAAATCTACTTAGTATTATGCTGGCGGACGACATTAACCTATTGTTTTCTACTTATGATATTTTTAAACTTTTTTCTACAATGAATAACGAACTTAAAACATTTTTACCTGGTTCAAATGTTACAATAAACTTTAAGTATTATTAAAACTAAATATACTATTTTCCATTCGCTTAAAAAAAAAGCGAAAAATCTACCCATAAAACTGCCTTCAATTTTTATCGACCAAATTGAGATTAAAAGAGACTGTGTTATAAAGTTCTTAGGAGTTTTCCTGGATGAACAAATTACATGGAAATATAACATTGATTACATTTCTAAAAATATTGGAATTTTGTATAAAATAAGAGATTATTTAAATAAAAAGAGCTTGTCCTAACTTTATTACTTGTTTATCCATAACTATTTAAATTGTATGCAATTCGTATTAGTAATTTTGCGGATCGCCTTACTCATTCGAAGCCTTTATTCGACGAAATGATATTACTTAATATATGAATTAAATGTATTCAATAAGTTATGTTTTGTAAATATATCCTAAGAGATAATGATTTGCTAAACCAAACTTTTGTCGAACTAAGTTTAATCAGTTTTTTATTAATTATCGCACACCATGTCTTTGGAATAAGGTTATTTTGCAAAATTTTGATTTGTCTTTTTCTTACCCTGTTTTTATAGCTAAACTTAAAAGTTTTATTCTTTCCATGGACAACGTACTCATTTACTACTAGTAGTAACATGTTGAAATTGTTAACTTTCTATTATTTCTAAGCAAATTATTTTTGTTCATATTAATTCATTTTACTTGGTTTATGTGTTTTTTGTTTAGTCAAAAAATTTATAAAGTTTATTTCTTTCATCATTGTAAGAAGATTTTTTATTTATTTTATCTCGTTATTGTAAGTAGTTTATTGATGCATTAAAAAAAACGGTTAATTTAAGGTTCTGATGAAAAGATCTTCGTGATCTTCTTTCAGTTACCTTGTTTATATAGTTTATCATTGTAAACTTGTGAAAGGTACTTGTAATTAGTACTTTTTATTATTATCACTATACAATTGTACAACAACAAACTAATGTAAAAAAATTTAAGTATAACCTTCTTTCAAAGACTCTTCTAACTGGTACTGGGGTAACTGCATAATTAAGAATATGCCATTTAGCACACTTTTGACTTGAAAATCAGTGTTGAAACTTAAAAAGGGAGAGAATACTAGATGTTTAAAAACTGTTTTTAACTAATTTCAATTGTTGTGTTGAATAAATTGCAAACTAGAGGTATATTTTTTACATGCTAAGAAACAAAGAGCCCAAAGGTATTGAGCTATATGAGGACTGAGCTTAAGTAAATTGTGATTAAAAACATTATGATTTGTGGATACATTGAGTTTTTTTTTCAATTTTTATTTAATAATGAATTCATATACACTATTTATATGATGCATGTAAGTTATTTTTAGTTTAATTTTTTCATATATGATGTTTATTTAAACGCATATAATTATCATTTCATTTTTTACTCAATATAGATTGTGGTGTTTTATAATTAAAAAAGGATATATTAAAATAGATACTAATTAAAATTGATATATTTAAATGATACTAAGTTTATCTAAATTTTGTCCAGGTAATTCCAAGCGTTTGGTTTTTTTCAGCATAAAAGTTTTTGTACCCTGACGAGATTTTTAAAACCCTAATTCTGGTTTTTTAAAGTTGTATTGACAATATTCGGTTTTATTTGTCTATGGTGGGATGATGATGTTCATCTATTTAATTGTAATTGATTTTTTTCAATTGCAAACTTTTATACGATTTAATGTTTTGCATTTCGTAAAGCTATTGAAAGCAATCAAAATATATGTTTACACGCAACAACCACCGACCAATTGAATTTCAACCAATATTTAATGAGATATTTTTCATTCCTTTTAATATTTAAATCCAAGCCTTCTTAAATAAGTCGCAACTGTTTATTTTCTGTAAAATTAGCGAAGGCTGACATTTTTACAAGAAAGAATATTTTCAATAAGAATTTTTTTGAGCTTGTTTTATTTAAACTAAAGATGCAAAAAAAAAAATTATAATTTTGATAGAGAAAATAATATATCTTTAGCATCATACAAACATTGTGGAGCAACACCTCAGTTTTCAATTTTAGAAAATTCTGGAGACTTCTTTTATCGGAAATAGCCAACTTTTACAAATTAAACAGTTTTTTTAATCAAATAGTTATTAAGGTGGTAAAGCCCCTTTTTTTTTTTGTCATTTTCTCAAAAATATCTTTTTATTGATTCTTATAAAAAATTTATAATAGAAAACTTTTTATGTTACTTTTTTAAGATAAATGAATGAATGAAATGAAAGTTGTTTTATGTTTTAGAAGCTTGTTAACTTTGCACCTTTAACACAAAAAGCTGTGTCACCAAAAACTTTTTAACACAAAAAGCTGTGTCACCAAAAACTTTTTAACACAAAAAGCTGTGTCACCAAAACCTATTGAACGACATAATGTTGAATTAGTTCTTGAAATTTTATGCGATGAAACAGTTGCTGCATGATAGAAAAAATTAGCAATCAATACTACGAGTGCCTTGCAAAAAACGTCTTTAAAATTAGCAAGCAGTTCAAACTTTTTGTCGAATAAAATTGTATCTTACGAAATATATAAAATTTTTCTATTAAAGTTTTGTTTTGCAACTAATGGGTGCGTAACACTATTAATTTTAAACTCGTTTAACTATTATTTAAAACACTACAAAAACAGTCAGGGAAATATCGGCAACGATCAGGTGACATATCTGATAACTGTTTTTCAAAAACCTAAAATTGAATAAAAATGATCTTGCAATACTTCCTCCTGTTTAACACCACTGTGATAAGTTAGAACTTGAATGCGGAATTTGATATCAATATTTATTTTAAAGTTAATAATTTTATTTTTGGAACCTCATGTGTTAAAAAAACATATAGTTATGAAAGTGAGTTTTAGTCAATTTCAACAAAAAGGAGTTAAAAGCTCTTTAAGTTCCTATGGCAATTAACATTTTACTTCTAAATATAAAAATAATTTGTAAATTGTCTGCTGTTTAATCAAAATCTTATGACCAAAACTTTGTGTTTCTAAAGTTTGTTTACGCAAACATAAAAAAATAATTTTAACCGTAAAAAAAAGTTTGTTTAAGAAAGTCTTATTCAAGTCGAGTAAAAAAATAATATAAATTAGAATAATAAAAGTTAATTACAGTAATAATAATAATAAAGAAAAGGAGAAATAGCTGTCCAATATCATTTAACACAACAGCAATAAAAAGTCATTGGGAAATTTATTTTGATATACAAATAGCATAAATTTACACAGTTTTTAGAGAAAAAGTAATAAAAAAAATTAACAAGTTAAAAATGCAAAAATTACAAAAATATCAAGATACTAATAATAAAAATAAAGATAATTATTCAAAAAGAATTCGATTAGTCTAACAACTTCGACTCGAACTCTGATAAATAAAATATACTGCAGAATTCTGTAAAAATCATTTAAATATATCGTCAAAGTCGCTATAATTTCTCAGCGACCTTTGAATGTTACTTTTTATAGAAACCTTTCAATTAGGTTAATTTACAACCTATAAAACTCAAACTTTGAATAAATAGAATAAAATACATTAGAACATACAAACTTATAAAAAGTCGTCCTCTTGTTGAGGTTTTTGTTTGGACGATGAACCGACATATGGATTTGAATCAAAAGCATCGCCTTTAGGATAACTTGTTATTTTTGACGATTTTGATTCGTTTTTTAGACGATAATATTCTCTAGCGTTTCTATCCGCACACCAAAAAATCAAACCAATAATAACAATAAACAATACTGCTAGAACTATTGCGACAAGCAATATTATTCGATCTATAGGGTTAACTTTCGTAAGGACAACTGAGTCGTCCAAGCCAGGAGATAAAGTAAAAAATTGTCTTGCTGGACCAACAGTGGGCAAAACACCTAGCAAATTATTGTAACAAATATATAGAATGTTTATTACAATATAAATATATTTTAATAAATATATTTCTATTGTAACTTAAAAGTAAACATAATAACAGTTTACGGAATTAATTTATATTTAAAAAATAATTAACAACAAAAAATTAATAAAACATTTATATCTAATAAATAGTTATGATCTTTTTGTACAATAAGCTTGCATGGTAAAATACCTGGTAATGGGAGAGGTGGGCCACATGAACCCGGTAGTGCTGGAACGCTTGATGCTCCAAATGGATTTTGATCAGTGTCAGTCAACGGTTTATTTTGTGCCAGTTTGAAAATATCAAATTCAAAAGATTTACGGAACTTCATAGTGGCATTAGGATAAGGATTGAAAATTATTTTTGCACCACTCATACATCCAGTGTACGGAGCAAATGGCGTGTATGGACCAAAGTCTATGCCAACGTTAGTAAATCGACCAACAGAAAAACTTGATGGAACACCAAATAAATCAATCTTTGTACCCAAATTCTTATTCAAAACATCAATGAAACGCTCTGTTGCATTTGCACCCACTTTTAAACCATAAGTTGGCACACTAAGATATATTTCTTCATTGGAAAATTCAACTCTTGCCACATTATGTTCGTTGTTGCTTAATTTACGGTCTGTAATACGTAAAACTTGTGTTTCCGTATCTGTCACTACTCCAAGAGAATTTCTAATTTTGATTTTTAAAGAGTAAAAAAGGGTCAAATAACCATTGGTTAATCCAAGTGAAATATGGCGGTCATTCATTCCCTGCAACTGAGCTAAGCCAACATTGTCTTCGGTAGTTTTAAACCCAACAACAAAAATGCCATGAGCAATGCGATCAACAATTGTAGTATTTCCTTTTGTAAAATCATATGAATAAAAATGGTCGCTGCTAGTAAAGCTCCTTGGGTAGGTTTCTAAAATAAAATCCAATTTATAATTAATGACTGAATTATGAGATTTATATTTGTTGGTCAAAAATCGTTGTACTAAAATTATGAATTTTTAAAATGCATGCACACTATGGCCCTCAGATTATAAAATGACGGGTGTGATTGCTTTCAAAAGAATAACTCATTTAGTTACTAAACTGATTAACTCAGTTAATATCATAAGTACTATGAGAATGGATGATAATGGAGGTTTTAAGTGGTGCTTTGTTTTAAAATTTTTAAATATTTAAAGAAAGAAATAATTAACAAGCCATATAGCCTCCTTTCAACTAAGTTTTGTCACTTCTGCACTGTCACATAAGAAAGCATTTCTAAATGGTTTTTTTAATCAAATTTACCATTTTGACAATATTTTCCGTCGAATGGTGATACTGAACAATTGCATGAAAACGAATCGTAATGATCAACGCAGTAACCATAATTGCAAGGTTTGTTTAGCAACACACATGCTGAACCACAACCAGGGTAAACTCCAAAATCTTCTTGTCCCTCAGCAATTTGTCGGATATTAGAAACTCTTCCATTTACATACTAAATAAGTGAAATATAATTAAGATTATATAATAAATATAGTTGTTTTTAAAAAAAAAAAAAAATTTTTTTTCTTGATTCCACAAAATAATATGAAAAAATAAAAACAAAATAAATAAAACTTGAAAAAATTGAATCATGCTTATCAAGGCAGTCGCTCAGTGTAAATCGTAATTAAATTTGAGAAAATTTTCAGGAAATTTTAAGTTCACACAATTGCGATATGTAAAAACTAAATTTTCCACATGAAAACTTGAAAAATAAAAAATTTGAAAAACTCATTATTTTTAATTTTAATAACTTTTAAAATCAAATTTTATTAAATTTTTAAAGCTTCTCTATAAAGCTAATTTGAATCTTTTTCACTTTTTCTTTAAATATTTCCTCAAATAGAAGTTGTTTGCAAAAATTTAAAGAATAAAATTTTTATCAAACAAAATTT
Organism: Hydra vulgaris; assembly: GCF_038396675.1. Taxonomy (NCBI): domain Eukaryota; kingdom Metazoa; phylum Cnidaria; class Hydrozoa; order Anthoathecata; family Hydridae; genus Hydra; species Hydra vulgaris. The sequence continues at coordinate 8,682,147 of NC_088930.1, read as the reverse complement.
TTCTTAATTGAAAAAAAAAAAGAAAAATTATTAATTTTTCTAATTAAATAAAAATGATTAAATACAAATTAAAATTAATTTATAAAAAGCAATAAAGAAACACAAAGGTTTAAAACAACACACAAAAAAAATTAATATATGTTTAACATATAATATTGATTAGAGAAACTTAATGCACATATCAGTGTATTCTCAAGTTTCAAACTACTTTCTCTTGAATGAGGAAGTAGTTTCAGAGTACTTTCTCATTTAATAGGGTAAGTTCGTATTCAAAGTAATAAATTGAACTATTTTTATGATTCAAAAACAACCTGCTAAAATTTTAGCTTTTAAGTTTAGGATTCGCTCTGCTCATTGTGAATAAACCACTTTTGTAGCAATCACTAGGCTTTAATTGTAAACCAGTAACAATGTCAACCACGGTCAAAGTATGGCACATAGCTTTAAGTAAAATGCCAGGGGTCAATGATTTTTCGTATTTGAAAGTTGTTATAGTTTTTGACTTTACTAAACCAATAACTTTATAATCTTATTTGTAGCCAGTTGCTGCTTGTTGAGATATTGAGACCAGTTAAAATGTTACTAGGTGAGATATTTATAACTAGATAAAAACCTGCCTGGTGTGATATTGTAACCAGTTAGAAAACTGCTCGATGAGATATTTGTAACCAGTTGAATACCAGGTTGGTTTGGATTAAATTTATTATTTTAAAAACATTGCAAGACAGTGCATACATAAGTATTTAAATTAAATTATTAATTTTATTTTTGTACTGAATAGATGTTTTAATTCTAAATTTAAAAAGATCCTGGGCGAGCTGCTGGTTCTTTTACATCTTTTTAAACAAGTTTTTTTCACTAGAACAGATAGCTGTGGGATAATATTTCTTATCCAAATTCAAATTAGAAATAATTTTGAAGCCTTCTATAAATTAGTCAGATGATTTCTGAAATTGTTTTGTCTTTCACAATGCATACTTAATTTCGGTTATCCTTGTGTTTTAATACATGAGTAGGTATCATCAAATTATTGGTGACAGGAAATATCTGATATTGTAGATAATTTGTTTAATTTTCAAAGATTTAACAGAAATTTTCGGGAACATATGTTCTTGATACATGTTGACACATCAGAAAATGTATTAAAATACTTGCTTAAAACATTTATTTCTGCATTTCATTAGTTCAATAACTATTATCAACACAAGAACATATTACATGCCATCAAATGGCATGTGATATGTTTTTGTGTTGAAAGCACTGTGAACTTAACAACATACCATCAAATGAAAACTCTGTCTTTTGTGAACATTTTGAAAGCCTTTAAAAAACTTTATAGCTTTATAAATTATGGTTGAACAAAATATTTATTGTACATATAAGGAAACATACAGGACTTATGGTGATTTCACAAAAATACAATTTTTTTTTCTTAAAACCTTAAAACTTTCCCAGGTGTTATTTTTTGAAAGTAGGGGTTGGTACAATTCCAGAAAGACATGACATGACCATAATATATTTTTTAGTTTTGAATCTACTTCCTCTAGGCTGTGTAAGTCACATTCTTTCTTGGTGTAATTTAATTCCAATTTTCTTACGATATTTTAATTCTATATTTTAAAAAAATATTTAAAAAAAGGCCCATAAAAAAAATGAAAATGCTTTTTTTTAATAAATTATTAGCCCAACTACAAACTGTCAGTTGATATACCCTCTGTGGGTTGATGACTCAAAATCAATAATATATGTACACTCCATATTATCATGTTACATGTTTTTTTAAGGCCACTACAGTCAAGGAGACTACTATAGTTGTGGTTACAAGTTGTAGTTATTTTATATATACATATACATATATATATATTGTCTCTCTTTTTCAAGATTGTCATCTTCACCAAATTGTCATTGTCCCTACTTTCAAACCTGCTAATCGCCCTATGACAGACACTCTTGATCTCATCATATGTGACTCTCCATATTGTGCTAGCGAAATCAACACCGGTTCTCCACTCAGTTTGTCTGATCAATATGATTGCTCTATCACCTGGCATTACAAACTGGCTTCCAGCATAAAGTTATCATATTTCAACAGCTCTAAATTTATATACAAGCTTGGTAACTACAAAAAAATCAACAAAGTATTCAGTAAGGTTGACTGGTCATCTATTTTTAAAGACATAAACGTAGAACAATGTTACCAACTTTGGCTCAACAAATACAATGAATGTTGTCTTCAATTCATCCCTCGTATGCCAAACAAACCATCCCCTAAAAAACAACCATGGATGACATAAGAACTATTATCTCTTACTCATCTTAAAAAATTGTTCTGGGCTCGTAATGTCAGTTCAAAATAGAAAATCACATCCCTGGTTGGGGAATATAGAGAAACTAGAAAGTTTGTTAAAAAATTAAGTTGTACTTCTCTGAAATCCTTCAAAATTGCTCTTGCCAATGATAAGCGTAACCCTAAAAGACTGTTTTCATAGATAAATAGTAAATGCTCTGTAATAAATCAGATCTCATTTAAGCGAAGCAACAGTTCCAGTGAGATTAGCTCTGACAAAATTACAATAGCCAACTCATTTAACAATCAATTTCAATCAGTTTTCAGCAAAGAGCCATCCAATGACAATCTTCCCTGTTTTGATCATAGAACTAACACATTCCTCAATAGCATATCATTAGATACTCTGGCCACTCTAATGAAAATCTCAGCACTAGATATATCTAAATCACTAGGTGTAGATAAGGTCAGTCCTCACATTTTACGCTTTTGTTCTACCTAAATGTCTTTTCCACTTACTCTCATCTTTCATAAGTCATTTGACAATGGTGAAATTCCAATCTCACGCTCCAAAGCAAATGTAACACCTTTATTTAAGAAGGGCTTCAGAATCGACCCATCAAACTACAGACCAATATCCCTTACCTCGATTCTGTGTAAAATAATGGAAAAATTAGTTAAGAAGGCAATCATGCAGCATCTAAAATCAAACAATCTTTTAACAAATAGTCAACACGGATTTTAGGAGAAAAAAGCATGCATTACAAATCTCCTTGAAACAATGGACTTCTTGACTGGAAATATAGCCAGAAAGCTACCAGTTGACGTCATATTTCTGAATTTTGCTAAGGCTTTTGACAAAGTCCCACATCATTGAATACTTTATAAAATGTACCGAATTGAAGGCAATCTTCTCAATTGGAAAAGCGTTTCTACTCAACAAGTCTCAACAAGTCATCCTTGGCGACACTCCATCGAATTAGTTACCTGTAACAAGTGGAGTTCCGCAAGGATCAGTCTTGGGTCCAATTTTATTTGTCATTTTCATCAATGATCTGCCAAATGTAATAAGCAAAGAAAACAGTTGCAATATCTACGCTGATGACACTAAAATCCTATGCATTGTCAACTCACTTGCTGCTCAACTTCAACTCTAATAAGATATTGACCAAACTGTTCGTTGGACTAAATCTTGGCTCATGGAGCTAAACGCAAAGAAATGCAAGGTCATGCACTTTAGCCAAAAAAAATTAACTCCTTTCAAGTACTCAATGGAGAAATTAGGCCCTTGTTCAATAACGAACTACATTGGAAGCAACCACCCCTGAGCGTGACTTGGGAATTCAAATCACCAATGATCTTTAAGTAGAAACCCAATCCATCATTGCCTCATTTAAAGCAAATCAAATGCTAGGCATCCTAAAACACACTTTCTAATCTCGTGATGCTTCTTTATGGAAACAACTATACTCCACCTACATTCGTTCTACTTGAGTTTACTCCACCTACATCCATCCTTTACTTGAGTCACAATTCCATCAAGTGTAAACCACAGAGAAAGACTTCACTGTAAAAAGTACAGCAATAATTTAGCTTGTTTCTACTTTTTTAACAATTGCATTGCCAATGCATGGAACATGTTACCAGATAAAGTAATCGGTTCTCCAACTGTCAACAGTTCTAAAGCGAGCCTCGATAAACTCTAATATTACTAGAGCTCGCAGCTTTCCTTAGTGAAAGTTGCAATACGAGCTGCACTAAAACTAACTGTTATCTGACAGCCTATGATTTGTATTTTGTCAATTATTTTTACTTTTGTTGTAACAAATATATACTACTACCACTACTACTATATATACATATATATATATATATATATATATATATATATATATATATATATATATATATATATATATATATATATATATATATACATATATATATAAATTACGTTAGTGTATTCTACAAACAGAGTGCTGAATGTACTAAAAGAACAGAGCAATAATAAATTAGTAAAAACACTTATTTAATTTTAGATTACTTCAACACTGTGCTTCACCATCAGTAGGTTCATCAGGAAGCTTCCTGATGAACCTACTGATGGTGAAGCACAGTGTTGAAGCACAGTGTTCTTTATCAATGTAATAGACATATTGGTCCATCCAAATTAGAGAATCTTTAGAATAATGAGAACTTGCTAAATCTGGCCAAAATAAATAGTTAAAGTCTCCATGATACTTGTGAATAAATGGAAGAAGTCGTTTTTCTAAACATTCATTAATATAGATTGATGAATTGATCGCTACAGCCTTGGAAGTGCGAAACAATGGCTCGAACATACCGCGGTCAGATATGGCTATCCACATTAATAATTTTTTTGGAAATTTCTCTTTTCCTATAAAACGAACACTTTCTGGGCATGTCTTTTTGTTGTTTGTGTAGTATCCAGAATTTCCAGGCATGTTGTCCCCTGCAAAACAAAAGTATTTTTCGTCATCAATGACTAGAAGCGATTTTGTGTTATAGAGTTGGTTAACTAGTTTCCTGCTTCTTTTCTTTGCCTTTATTTGTCGTTCTATAGTGTATTTTGGAGTCTTTTCAAGTTTTCTATATTTAATATTCATTTTTTTTAACTGACAACCAATTGTCGATTGATTTACACCGAATTTAATACCTATTTTTCTCTGACTGACCCCTTTTCGATTGTTGACAAGTCTCGTTAATTCGGCTTTCTTTTCTCTAGTCCAGGATGTCGGACGACCAGGGTGCTTTCTATCAGAAAACGATTGAACAGTTTCAAGTCTTTTTAGGTTATCATATATTGTACTTCGAGCAAATCGTTCCTTTTCAAAATGATTTACGATTTTTTTTTTTTTATATTAGGTTTATTTACAAAAAACATTTTTAGTCGCTTTCGAAAAGATTCTCGTTCAGCTGCATTTAAAATCATTTTAAATAATTGTGTTTCAAATAATAAAAATTATATTTTATAGAACGTTTATGCCTACGCATAAAACCACAAAAACTAATTATTATGCTCAAATAATGAAATTAGGATTTGTCCGATAACTTCCGCATCACCTGTTATATATATATATATATATATATATATATATATATATATATATATATATATATATATAATATATATATATATATATATATATATATATATATATATACCAGGTCAACAAGTATGAAATGAGCATTTTTTTTTCAAAATAAAACACTATTTTCTAATTGAAAAGTAAAAAATGTTTTATTCAAAGTATTTGCCATTGCTTTCTACACATTTTGACCACCTTTCTGGCAATTTTTGGATACCACGCCGATAAAACTGATCGTTTTTTGAGGCAAACCATTCGGAGACCCATTTTTTGACTTCTTCGTAGGAATTGAAGGGTTGCTCATTCAATGCGTGTCCGATTGATGAAAATAAATGGTAGTCTGAAGGAGCCTAGTCTGGTGAATATGGCGGGTGAGGTAACTCTTCCCAGCCAAGTGATGTTATCATTTCCTTGACCGCTTTTGCTGTATGACTCAGAGCATTATCATGCAACAAAATTACCTTCTGGCCCATTCTGATCCTTTTTCGATCAATGCATAGTTCAAATTGATCATTTGTTGTTGGTAGCGTTGCGTATCAACAGTTTCGCCAGGTTTTAGAAGTTCATGATACACCACTTCCTTCTAGTCCCACCAAACACAGAGCATTGTCTTTTTTCCGAATCGATCAGGCTTTGCAGTCGATGTTGATGCTTCTCCTGGATTTACCCATGATCTTTTGCATTTGGGATTCCTAAAATAAACCCATTTTTCATCACCAGTCACAATTCGATGCAATACTGACTTCCTTTCGTGTCGTAACAGCAACATTCCACATGTGGTTTTTTGTTTTTCCATCTGCCTGTCATTCAATTCATGTGGCACCCATTTCCAGCACTTTTGGATCTCTTCATCCAGTATTGCTTGCAGTTCTGTGTCTTCAAACTTTTTTGGTGGTTTTCCACATTCTTCATTTCGCACATCAAAATCATTATCTCTGAACCGTTGAAACTATCTTTTGCATGTTGCTTCCGATAGAGCATGATCACAATAAGCCTCGACAAGCATTCGATGCGATTCTGCAGCACTTTTCTTCAAATGAAAACAAAAAATTAGTGCTTTCCGCAAATCATCATTTTCTGGTACAAAATTCGACATTTTTAACACGATTAAAAAATATGACGTTGTTTATACAATGACTTGATGTTTACTAAATATGTTTGACAGATGTTATAGCAACAACATTAAAAAAAAATTAAGGCCCGTTCACAACAAATGCTCTCTATCAATACATTTGTAACTCGACGCTCACTTCATGCTTATAGACCTGGTATAAACACATGCATATACATTTACATATCAGTAGAGGATTGAGGTTTAGTGTTGTGGGGAAGGGGCATGGGAATGAGTAGGGGCAACAAGGGTTAGAGATGGTACATTACCATTAGAAATGGGTTTTTTCACACTTGTGATAAATTTATTTTATTAATGCTTTTATATTCTTTTATTCTTTTATTTTTACTATTAAGTATTTAAAAGACACTAAAAAATCTAAAGTTTGAGTTTGCTAAGTTTACTTTGGTTAACAATTATTAATAAAAAAAAAAAATTTAAAGATATATTTGCACAATACATATTACTGAAAGTAAGCATTAAGAATGAAATTTACTCTCCTGCTAGTTTATACAAATTTTATGACGTAATTACAAAATAATAATTTTTTTTAGCTCATGCTAAATTAAATTTTTTTTTTTAATTTAAAAAAGAAACTTAAAACTTTTAAACTTGTAGTTTGCCATCCATGTTGAAATTACATCATGTGAAAAGTTTTTAAAAAATAACTAAATAAAAAAACATCAAAATTTAACAATTTTTTGACAAATAATTTATATTTTTGCCTGCGTAAACTGACTAACATAGGTGTGAAGGTGGGCACAGGCTATTATCCTGGAAAATTATAAGATTTAGCAGGGGTTGATAGCCGGGGCTAGAAAAAAATTTATAATACTTAATATATTATAATTTTATGCTTAAATTTACTATTTATTAAATACTGTCATAGATTCATATATTTTTAAACTCTAATTTACTTCCAACAAGATTGCAAGCAACCACTATTAAGTTATGAGTTACTTTAAAATCGAGAACAAGTTAAAATACTAGGAAACGTGTAAATGAAGACTTAAAAAGTTGTAAGTTGTATAAAAAAGGAAAACATGAAGATGGGTAAGAGTTATATAGTTTTTTTGATGTTTAAGGAAAAAAAACTGGACTAATTAAAGTTTTTATAGCATGAAGGGACAGAAAAGTAAAAGGGTGCAACATGTTGAATAAATAGTCAAGCAAGAATAAGTTTATCATTATAGAGATGATAGCTTGTTTGATCATTTACCATGATTTTATTTGTAGAGAAAAGAAAGAAATACAACCTTACAACAATGGGAGAGTGGCTCAAGCTTGGCAAATAAAGCAGGTCTAATTAGATTTACAATGTGATTTTCGGGCTTTGTCTTAGAGTAAGAGGGTTGTTATTCGTCGATATAAGACGAATGTCATCAATATTGCAATATTTTTTTGCAGTAAATAAATGAGTTTTGAAGTCTAACAAAAATTGCAGATTTTAAATCCAGAATTAAAATCCATAAGCCACTGCACTGCAGGCCTTACAGAAGAGACTTACTGTTACAAAAGAGAGATCAAATTTAAACTCTGCTGAGTTTAATTTGAACAGAGATGTTCTCATAAAAAAGATTTAAAAAAATGATTAATGTTGAAAAATGTGGAGTAGAGTGAAGCTTAAAATTTAAGAGAAGTAATAAAAGCTTCTAAACTTTTATTATTATGGTAGAAGTAAGAAAATTTGAAGAGAGTGCCTTATAATAATTAGTAGAATTTAATATTGCAACTCTGAGTTTCATGTGTTATCACAATCATCAGGCAAGTAGTAAAAGTTTAATTTTGCTACGATTTGTTTAGTGGACGTTATGGTTTATATTTGTATTTTAGATTGTTACGGGACGGAAATTGATTAGTAGTTAGGTTAATAATATTATTAATTTGTTTTTAGTTGGCTAATAATTGTGAAATAGTTATATGTTTAATGTTGTTTAAAATATTTTTTATGTGTTAATGTGTATTATTTGTGTATTAAAAAATAATAAAATAAAAATAAGAAAATAAGAATTAAAATTGATATTAAAATATACATAATATTATGAAATATATTACAAAAGCTGTGCATGTGAGTAATTTATTAGTTAGCTTAGAGATATATGGAGCAGATTAGTATAGTTATTTTTATTTATAGTTGTTAGTCAGGTTTGTAGCGAGCTTTGTAATTTTTTAATAAGAATTAATTTTCCTGGCAGCACTTTGATATAATTTCGGTTCTCTTATTTAACAGTTCTTCAGGTTTTGGATATGATATAATAGTAAATTTCTCATACAAACATAGTGGGCATCTCTTGGAAATATTTGAGTAGGGGGGTACTGATTTGAGAATAGACCATGTTAGCATAGGGGTTTCATTAAAATTGTTTTTTAAATCCCAGACATAGTTTGATAGGGCGGTCGAATTTTTGTATTTAATATTGTTGAATGATGATTTGTGGTTGTTGTATCTGGTTTTCCACTCACCTTCCGTTAATCCTATATAAACTTTGCTGGGTTGGTTTTTTGCTGCGATGATGCATTTATATATAAATAGGATATATATAGGATTAACGGAAGGTGAGTGGAAAACCAGATAGAACAACCACAAATCATCATTCAACAATATTAAATACAAAAATTCGACCGCCCTATTAAACTATGTCTGGGATTTAAAAAACAATTTCAATTGGTTTTTTGTTGCGATGATGCATTTATATATAAATGCATCATCGCAGCAAAAAACCAACCCAGCAAAGTTTATATAGGATTAACGGAAGGTGAGTGGAAAACCAGATAGAACAACCACAAATCATCATTATATATATATATATATATATATATATATATATATATATATAATATATATATATATATATATATATATATATATTATCAAACCTGGCCCCAGCCCCAGTCAAATATCAACCCCGGTTACTTACTAATATATATATATGTATATATATATATATATATATATATATATATATATATATATATATATATATATATATATATATATATATATATATATATATATATATATATATATTTGATTAAATCAACATAAACTGATAAATTTGAAACATTTTCTTTAAGCACAAAAAACTATATTAAAAATTTATAAAGAAAAAACTTTTACCAGACTACGAATACATCCAACAAAGCCAAACTCATCATGAAAACTTCCACCAACATATAGAGGTTTTCCATCAACATTAAACTGAACAGGATCGTCTTGCAACGGTAATCCTTGTATCATAAGAATTCCATCTAATGTCACATTAAGCTCTTTCATATTAAACATAACATCAAACTCATGCCACTCATTGTCATCTAAATACCTTCCAATTTTTTCAATATCAACATCTTGCTTAATTTCCCCAAATCCAAAATTTAGAAGTACTCTTACCAATGTCCTTGACCATATCATTACCTTGAGATAGTCACCAGAAAATGGTCCCCAAGCATGTACTAAAACTAAATAGTTGTAAGCAACAGAAGTTTTAAATTCAAATGAAACTCCACCTGCATATATATTATCAAAAGGTTGATCAGGAAAGTAGACAGATAAATAAGAGTATGGTTTTCGAAAGGTAGCTCCTACCTCTCTAGCACCATATCCAGCACATCTTAAGTGACCAACTCGTAATTTAGCAGTCACCGAGCCTTTTAAAACTTGATCAAACTGCACTTGGCGAACTGGAAGGTGCTCCTTTGTTGTAAAATTCCCTTCATCAAAAAGATTTTGGTAAGCATTTAAATCATCACAATTACAATATTTTCCAACATTAAAACATGTTTGATCAAGACCGCATGCACAATACCCACGATTATTATTTCCACCTCCCCAATAGTAATGTAAGATGTCATCACCTCCCATCCATCTAACCTGTAGAAAAAAAAAGATAAAATATTAAAAAAAAAAATACATAAGTGAATGAGAAAAGTAAATAAACAAGACTTTTTTTTTTATAAATTATTATTTTTTTAAATTATTGTTTTTCCACATTTTTTACTCACAGATGGGGGACCTTCTGGCGATCTAAATATTGGAGTTCCAAGACACGTATATTTAACATACTGTTCACAAAAAGCACTGTTTAAAATCAGTTCTCTCATCTGAATTATGTTTGCCGCATAATCAATATTAAAAAAGTTTAATCCTGTTGGTGTAGTGACATCTTTGTCATCGTAGTTTGTGTTATTTATTTGAGTAACACTACTTTCAACTGTTTTACCAAGGTCACACAAAGCAAGTACAGGTTGCATAGGACCCATTCCATCAAAATCAATATAATAAACATCACTCCTTTTTTCTCCAGACTTTCGTACTCCAGCACAAGTGTAATTAAAACGAGCTAATTTTTAATTTAAAAAAAAATTATAATAAAATATATTTAAAACAAGTTTAAAAAATAACAACCTCCTATCTCAATCCTCTGACAAAATTTTTTCTGAAAGATTTTTTAAATGCAATAAGATAATTACAGCTTGTACAAAATTGAGTTTTACAAACTTACATAATGATGACTTCATTGAGTTATGTTTACTTACACAATGATGACATAACATAGTTAAAATATTATATACAACTTAGATTAGGTGTGCATATATCACCTAGGATGTTAAAAATTGTACATAACAAAATAAAATATAAATAATTGTACATAAATTACTTTTTTAATTCAAAATTTCTTTTATTTAAAGTTTAATTATAAATTTTTTTTGTGCTAATTCACCTCCCCAAGGCCGAAAAGGCCACTATAGACAAAGAGACTACTTAATTTTAGTTATAACCCCCTCTCAATTCAATAACTCCGAAACACGAACCTTGATAAACAAGTCCGCTGTGCGGAGAAACAACTTGAGCGTGGTACTACCAGGGACATGATGGGGATTGAACTTGGAACCTTTCACTTATGAAGCGAGCGCTCTACCACTATATCACTACCTCAAAAGTTAAACTTTTAATAAGTATAAAATTTTGATAGTAAAATTTATCTTAAGATCCATATTAGATCCATAACTTTCCAACACTTCAATTAGGAGTTATAAAGTTGAGAGAGGGTTATACCACAAATAAGTAGCCTCCTTGCCTGTAGTGGCCTTCTCAGCCTTGAGAAGGTGAATTAACAAAAAAAAAAAAAAGTAACCAGTAACTGAAGTAAAATCTTATTCTTGAAGTAACTCTGATCATTGAATATATCAAGACATTTAAACAATAATATATTCAGTGGTTTTGTGGATTGAGAACCAAGTAATAAAATAATAACATTTTCTTGACAAGCCCTTTTAATAAAATTAAATTTGATTTTATGAGTTTTTACTGAAATTAAAAAAAGAATTGATTCAGCCAGCAAAGCTTTCAAACAATAATAAAGCAGTTTTTCTAATGACTCAAGTGTTATGAGCCAATTTTTGCTACTCTCAGATATAGAAATTAATGAGACTTTAACAATAAATTAGGTTTAACTTGAATACACAGATAGACCAACACTAATGAGATAAAAAATCATACTAGCAACTTATTGGCTAATAACAATTCTGGCTTGTAACATACAAAAATATATAACAAATGTTATATAAGCTTAATATATCAAAGAATAACTTTGTGGCAACAACATCTGCACTTACATAAGGACACTTAAAATAACTTTATAGCCATTCTTAGCTTACTTGGTTTAACTTTTAACAAACTCCATTTTCTAACTAAACTAGAAAACCATCTGCTTTAGAACTTTTAGTGACAGAATAAACAACTTTTGCTTTATCACTCTCATTTGGCAACACCTTTTGAAACCTTTTATGACTTATTAGAACTTTCCAGACAAGTAAAACAATTTTCTTATTTTCTGTGTGAGAATTTACAATTTTTATTCTCACACAGAAAAAGAGGAAACATGCTTATAGAAGAATTAACACTGCCAGAATTCGACGAAGTCAATAAGAAAATATACTTGTAGATATATATGAAAGCCAAAAACAAAAATACATTAAAAAAAAGAGTTGAAACTTTTAATTTTTTAATTTATTGTACTTTTGTGCTTAATGCTAAAAACTAATATTACCATCTTTTAATATGTTGTTATTAGTTGTTAGCATTAACTATAAGCCATAACCATTAACTATCACTATATAGACTCTAAGTCTTTTTTACATTTAAGAAACATCAAAGTTTTAAGCAACGAATCAGACATACAAGATCTACGAGGGCACATTATCAATCCACTCTGACATAAGATACGCTTGATAGGAACTGACATTGCAGGGACACAGAAATACTTGTCAAATATAAATTTTTAATTTTTAAATATTGTTTGTGTACATTTTTTTTTAACGTAGAATCTTTTTAATTTAATTCTAGTGATTGATTCGTTCTTGCTTGTAAAACATGATTTTTTCTAGTATTTGCAAAAAAGTATTTTTTTTTTTGGTAAAAGGCTTTTGAATCTGAGGTGTAACACTATTTGAACAGATGTCAAAGTGGTTTCTGGTGTTGTTCTCGTGACCGAACTATCAAATTAAACTGTTGTTTATTAGTTCAAAAATAGATTTTATAAATAAAATTATAAAAAAAAACTATTAAATATACATTACTAACAACTTTTTTAAACAGATTTAGATAAGTTGAAAAAAAAACAGTATAAATAAATAAAAAAATTCTTTATAATAAATTATAATTTAAAATATAATAAAAACTATTTTAGTTCAAAAAACCTTTAAAACTCTATTTTTAATTTTAAGAAAAAATCATGTATTTAAATTTTTTTTAAATTTTGAAATGTTTTAACTAATAAACAACATTAGGATATATCATATGACTTAATATATAGATGCAATAAATTCCCATTAACCAACCATGCCATTGATTATTGATTTGGCTTTTCAAAAACAGCAATTTAAACTGTGACATAAAACAAAAAATTAAGTTCTAAAGCTTTTAAGTAAACAAAAATAAGTCTTGTAAACAAAATCAACTAAATTCTTAAAAAAAAGGCAGAAGGCCAAGGCCAAAACAATCAAGGTCAAGGTCAAGACCAAGGCCAAGAGTTTCAAGGCCAAGACCAAGACCAAGACCAAGGCCTTCATTTTTGGCCTTAAGGCTAAGGCTAAGGACTAACATCTCTGAATCATGTATCTAATGCTTGCAAGTCTGCAGATTGTGAATATGGAGATGAGAGTAACAAATAAGGCTGCACAAATCTGCAATCATCACATAATGGCTGCACGAATCTGCAAGCAATCGTCACATAATGGCATCAATATTTAAACTCCAAGTCAAGCAGCAGTTTAAACGTTAACATGCAGAAAGACTGCTAAATTAGTATGCTGAGGCTGAAATGATTGAGAACTTGTATATGAAAAATTGGTCCTTAAATTTTGATGACAAGTACATTAAGAAGAGTGAATACACCATCAGGGTTTAATACAAGGTTATGGTATTTATAAACATGCATGCTACAAAATAAATACAACAAATGCAAAATGTATTCCTCGTTTTTGTGGTGACTTTTCCTAAAAAGATATTGAAACTATTTTTTTGTTGTTGTTGCAAAAACTCATAAAATAAGCTACAGAAACATTAGGTTCTAAAAACGTTACAACCCTAATATATTTTGTATATATTGTATGTTGTATATCTTAAATGTATGTATATTATTTGTATATCTTGTATCTTATTAACTATAAATCTTGAAATGAGCTTTATTTAGATAGAGGTAAAGACTATCATAGAGGTATTCAACATATTTTAAAAAGTATTAAAAAATACACCATACAATGCAAGCTTATGAAAACCAACAGGCCTGTTGATTTCCATACCAACCAAAATACAAACCAAAGACTTTGTCTTTGAAATTATTTATATGCGGTAGTGGTGTAGTGGTAGTGCGCTCGCTTCATAACCGAGAGGTTCCGAGTTTGATCCCCACCACGTCCCTGGTAGTACCGCGCTCAACTTGTTTCTCCGCGCAGCGGCCTTGTTCGTCAAGGTTTGTGTTTCGGAGCTATAGAGTTGAGAGAGGGTTATAACCACAATTAAGTAGCCTCCTCATCTGTAGTGGCCTTCTGGGCCTTGGGGAGGTGAAATAACAAAAAAAAAAAAAAAAAAAAAAAACCAAAAGTAATAGCCCTAGCCTCATTGCTTCCATCTAATGCATTACTTTCCTTTTTTTTTCGATAAACAAGTAGTTGTAGAAAAACAAGAAACAAAATCTGTCAGAGAGTTGTAATACTTACTACTATAAGAAGTTTGTTAATTGTTAAAATCTTTGCTTTAATAAAAGTTGACTTAATAAAATTTGATTTGTAAAAATAAAATAGTGACTAATATTAAAACTAAAATATATATAACAAATCTGATAACAGTCTAATAAAATAAAATAAAAAACTAGTAATAAAAAAGTTTTTGCGATGTCTATGACATCACAACTGATAAGTTTAAGATTATAATAACTTTTATTAAGATTATAACATCGCAACTATTTCTCACTTAGACTCCTTTACAAGAAGTATAAGTGAGAAATAACTTGAGCATTGGAAGCAGAAGCGATTTAGATGACAATGGTTTGGAAACAGAAGTGGTTTGGGTGTCTAACAATGGATTAACCTGGTTCTTTGGAATGACAAGAAGAATGAAAAAAATTTGAAGAAATCAATGATGAAATTCTCTAAATTTGACTTTGTTAGAGACTTTTCAAAAGTCTCTAAACCTTCTAAAATAAAAAAGGAAGTTTAGTAATTTGAGAATGGACCAATCAAACAACACCTTTTGCATGGATTTCTTTGCTACGATAAAAAGATGCTTGTTCTATGAAAACTATGGCATTAACCCAAGAAACAACACCAAGCTTTCCAAGGAAAATTAAAATAAGATTTTCAGTCAGATTTAACATAGTAGCAATATGATGTTAATAAGATGTAAAAGAAGCACAAGATAAAAGTAAGATCATGACCATGGTCAAACCACCTAAAGCATGGTCAGAACTATCTAAAGAAAAAAAGAGAACTTGAGCACGAACAAAGGATCAGAGACAAGACACAAATCAAGGAGTAAAAGTAAGTGATTAGGGTTTTCAGGAAAATGAGTCACAAAATAACTATCTGATCATCTGAATATAAACAAATAGCATCAGTTATTACTTGGCAGAGTTTTCATATTGATTATCAAAAAAAAAAAAAAAACTTTAGAAAAAGTCTGTACCCAATAAAATCAACTAATAATTTAAAAAAAAAACAAAATAAAAAACATCACTTCCATCAAAGCTGCAAGCAACCACTATTAGAAGTGGAACAAGAAGACAAAAGATGAAGTTTATAAAGCAAGATAACGATTAACAGACAACTTAAAAGATTGTAAATTAAACGAATCAGGAAAACAAGATAAAGGGGGCAAATTTCAAAGAAATGATGTTCCTTATGAAGAATCACAGTAAAAAGATGACACCTAATTGAATGACGAGTAACACAAGAATAAATTTTACTAGATGGCGCAAGAGACATAAGCTCTTTAAAGCAGTGCCCATTATAATATCTATAGTAAAGAGAAAGAGAAGCAACATTACAACAACCTGATGATGGTTGAAGGTCTGATGATGATGGCTACAAGAGCAGGTCCAGCTATGTTTAGAATATGTTTTTGCACCATTCCTAAAAGAGAAAGGGCATCATTTGAAGGTCCGCATCAGATATGGTAACAGTATTCCATACAAGGATGGATTTGAGATTTATAGAGATTAAGAATAGAATCCAGAGCAAGAAAGTGGTGAGCATGATAAAGAGATGCAACCTTAGCAGATGCTAATTTTGCAATGGATTCGATATATGGTTTCTAGAAAGATTGGAAGTAGAAGTTAATCCTAGAAGACGAAGGGTAGATGACTCATTGAGTACATTACTGTTCATAAATATAGGAAGATCTAGATTATTGCAATAACAATTAGCTAAAAAAAAAATGAGTTCTATTTGAGTTAAAGTTCACCAACCACTGAGAGCCCCCTATTTTTGAGAGAGTGCTGGCTTCTTATCAAGACAAGAATAAATGGTAACATCATTAGCGAACAATGCCAACTTAGATGTGAGAATTTCTGGGATATCGTTAATGCAAATCAAATGAAAGTAAAGTATATATATAATGTAAATGTAAAAAATATAACAGGTATGTTTTCCAGACCACAAGCTGTAGAAGAATCTAAGCAGGAAATCACTTTGGATACAGAAGCTGAAGTGATATGAATGTCAAACAATGGATCAACCTGTTTGTCAGCTATATCATGTAGAATGTTATTAGTGAAATCAAGAGATGAGATAGATGAAAAGTTTTTAGCAAACAACTCATCTTGTCTTTAGGTGAGGTAATAAAATCTAAACCATGCAAGAGAGGAGGAATAACAGATTTGCCCTTATTAAAAACACTGCTGAAGATTCTTAAGTCTTATGAGCCTAATTTTTGAGATGAAATACACAATTTTATGACCTGAGAGTTGTGAGGTTTGGTGTTAGACAACCCTTTTAACAATGGTTCAAATCTTCCCAGGAGATGTGTGTAGTTTTATTCTTGTTTGTTCACAAAAAAGGTTTTTATTTAGACAACTTGGTCACTACTGTTTGTGAGTTTTATTATATTAGGCATTTCAATACTTTGTGAAAAAAACGTTTCAAAACAAAGAAAGCAAAACTCACGAAATTGGAAATTAAAATAAACTTACATAGAAAAAAAAAAATTAATTATTTAAATAATTTGTGTTATGTTTTTATTTTCGTTTTTTTAAGGTGGTTGTTATTAAATTTAGTATTTCAAAAGATTTTTTTTTGCAATACACATACTTGTAACAGTAACATTTACCATTCTCATCCGGACTTAAAAACCAGTTACTTTAGTAGAACACATACAGCCATAAGAGCCTCAGGAAAAAGGAGAAAAGATTATATTAGAGTAAGAGTTATCTAAAAACTATTAAAAGGTGTTGGACAGATTTCCAGTATAAAAGCACAAAATTCAAGCAAAGATTTATTATTAATAACTGTTTACGTATATTTCACCAATAACAATATAAAAGGAAAGGTAGAAAGAAAAGACAAATGGTTACAAAGCAAATAAATAAACAACCAGATGTAAAAGAAAAATAATGAAAAATTGGATAATGGTGGAATTCAGACCATGGCCATTCCATGTATGAAAGTAAACGCTTTATCTAAATAAACGTGCATATACCAATGTACAAATAAGTTAAACGTGCGTATACCAATGTACAAATAAGTTAAACGTGCGTATACCAGCGTACAAATAAGTTAAACGTGCGTATACCAATGTACAATTAAATATAATCGTATAATTAAAAAAGTGATGTGAAAAAGTAAAGCCTATGACATAGATAAGTAAACATGCATACAAGAACAAACCAACAAATGAGTGTATATAAATATATACCCATGCATTACATACACTTATTTGTATAGAGACAATATATACTTGTTACAATAAAACTATACATATATATTTCACAAACAGATAGCAATTTATATTTTCACTTTCCTCTTTAAAAAAATGGGAAAATCAGTCTTTTTAATGTAAAATTAAAACTTTTTTTTGCATTGCCTTATCCAATTTTGTTGCTGAAAATAACAACCACTCTAAAGAAAATAAAATAATAACAGTACACAAATTATTTAAACTATAAATTTTTTTTTTTCTATTAAAATTTATTTCAATTTTCTATTTTTTTAGTTATTCTACAATTAGAAAACAATGGAGAAGAGTGAAGCTTGACTTGGAATCATCCAGAGGGATAAAAGACTCCTTGCCAGCCTGAATCCAAAAAGTTACACAAGAAGCACATTTGTTAGTAGGAAGATGAAAGATTTCTACCTAAGAGCATCAGAAAGAAAATCTCTGTCAGCTTAAGGTAGCTGTAAGAGGTACAATGATAGGGGAACTTTAAGGATGAAGGAGAATGAAATAATAGTTTTAGAGAGATCAAACCATAATCAGAAGTCCCTAAAGATAAATGTGAAGAAACTGAGCACTGACTAGGATCAGAAACAAGACTAGTAAATAACCGGGGTTGAAATTTGATCCAGGCCAGGGACAGGGTTTGGTAAAATATAGCCGGGACTGGGGCTGAGGCCAGGTTTGTGACTAGGGCTGCATAAAAATTTATATACATCCTAAAGTATACTTTTTTTATTCAAAATTCATGTTTTATTTTGTTCATATATGTTTATATAAACATTATGATCATCATTACCATCATTATCCTCATCATCATCCTCATCATCATCCTCATCATCATCATCATCATCATCATCATCATCATCATCATCATCATCATCATCATCATCATCATCATCATCATCATCATCATCATCATCATCATCATCATCATCATCATCATCATCATCATCATTATCATCATCATCATCATCACCATCATCAGACTTTAGCCTTCTTCTTTTATGCTGTTTCTCTAATATTACCAATCTAAAGCATTTTCTTTTCTTAACTAGAGCTCATTCATACAATATGCGGTAGTGGTGTAGTGGAAGAGCGTTCGCTTCATAAGCAAGAGATTCCAAGTTTTATCCCTACCACGCCCCTGGTAGTACTGCGCTCAACTTGTTTATCTGTGCAATGCACTTTTTTTTCAAGGTTCGTATTTTGGATTTATAGAGTTGAGAGAAGATTATAATCACATTTAAGTAGCCTCCTTGTCTGTAGTAGCCTTCTCAGCCTTAGGGTGGTGAACTAAAATAGAATAAAAAAGTTAAAATAATAATAATAAGTAAGGCACACTCATCAAGTTTTTTTACTTCTACCACTACCATTTTCTCGTGAAGCTGCTCTCTAAATGCTGATGCCTAAATCACTTTAATCATCTCTAACAAACATTGTTTGATAGAACATTTTTTTCTAATCTGTCCAAGACTATGCCTCTTTTTCTTGTCTTGTTTGAGTCACACCACAAACCCATCTGATCATCTTCTCTTTTGGCAAATACTACACCATATAAATACTTAAGTTTATATAAATATAAAAGGATATTGTATGTCAGCATCTAAATAAATAGCAAACATATATGTTTATATCCATATTATCTGTGCATAAAAGCCTATCTTGGAAGCTTTTATTCCTTATGAAATAAAAGATTGGAAGCTTTTATTCCTTCTTTTCGATTTTAAGTCAAGCCTCATTCTACTCCACACTTTTCACCATCTTGACCAGTTGCTTTATTAAACCATAATCATTTTTTCATCTTTTTTACAAGAACAAGTTTTTTACAAGAACTCTTAAGAACAAATGCTTTTTTTATTATTGCAAGAAGCCAATGTAAAAAGGTCCTGTCTGATATTAGGCTCTGTTATCCATAGTTTACTAAATCTTGTATTTTATCTCAGATGTTAGGTTCTAGAGACTTTTTGAAAGTCTTTAACAGTGTCATTAACTAAATTAAGTCTTACATTTAATCTCTAATTCATGGGTCTGATTTTTTTACTTTTTCCTAGAATAGGGCAAAGTTATTTGGAAAGAACTTTTTTTCTAATTTGACTCTTGAATCTAATGGCATATTCTTCCTGCCATACCATTTAAACAGATTAACCCATTGTTAAATATCCAAATCACTCTGGCTTCTAATGCTAAAGCTAATTCTTAATTAAACACTTCTACAGTAGGTGCTTCTGACAAGATTTTCATCATAGTTTTAAAAAAGTGTTCTACAGAACTCTTCAACAATACAGAACACTCTTCAATTTTTGCTTAACTATTTATAAGTGCTAAAAAAATTTAAAATTTTAAAAACTCTAATAAACATTTTGACTTCTCTAACTATCCTACGATTAGTCTTCACTCTATTATTAGTTTCTTTATATAAAGTTTTTGAGGTAGTTAAAACATTTCTTTCTAACTGCAGTATTAAAGTTATTTTTGAAGAAAACACTCACAACCTACACTCTTCTTCATTTCTGGTAACTTTAACCAATTTTTAATCTGATCTCTTTTCTGTAACAGCCTAAGGCTAGCAGTGGCTTGTGGATTTTAAGTCTTAACTTAAAACACACAATTTTTGTTAGACAGCAATATTGTTTGCCTTCCTATAATGACGAATAACAACCTTCTTACTCTCAGACAAAGTCTAAAATTGCATTGTAAATGTAATAAGACCTGCTTTATCTGCCAAGCTTGAGCCACTCTCCCATTGCTGTAAGGTTGCATTTCTTTATTTTTTCTACAAATATTATCATGGTCAATGAGCTATTATCACTATTACGATGAACCAAAAGTCATTCTTGCTTGGCTTCATATTCAACAAGTTGCATCTTTTTATTGTATCCGTCCCTTCATACTATAAAAACTTTTATTAATCCGGTTTTTTTTCTTGCACATCAAAAAACTCTTATCCATCTTCATATTTCCGTTTTAATACAACCTACAACTTTTTAAGTCTTCAGTTAACCATTTCCTAGCTTTTTAACCATTTCCTCTATTTAAAGTAACTCATAATTTAATAGTAATTGCATGCAACCTTGTTGGAAGTAAATTAGAATTTAAAAATATACAAATATATGCCAGTATTTAACAAATAGTAAATATAAGTATAAAATTACAATATATAAAGTATTATAATTTTATTTCTAGCCAATCAACTCCTGCTAAATCTTATAACTTTGCCAGGGCTGGAGCCGGATTTGCAAAAAGTCTTATTTTTAGCCAAGGCCAGTGCCAGGGCTCTGGTCACTTCCTAAACAAGATATCTGGTCACTTACAAACAAGTAGAAAAGGTAAAGTGAGTTGGAAAGTTAACTATTTGTGTTGGAGATTGAGAAATGCAAAAGTTATGGTCCTTAAGACCTGCAGAGTCACTAGAATCAAGCCATTCAGTGTGATGAGTATTAAAGTCACTAACAACAACAATATTGGCTGAAGAATAAAGAGATAGGGCTTGTTCAATTTGATCAGAAATAACATTGAAATGAGTGCAGTCTTGAGATTTAGGAGAGCAACATAGAACAAAGAGAAAGGCGATAGAGTAAAGTGGTGCTAAATGAAAGCACATAAAAGATTAGTCTGTAGATTCAAACCTGGTTTCCTGACAAATGGGTGAATTCTTATGAATGTAAATGCCCCGACCAAGCATGTGACTATTGGAGTCTTTACCAAATAAAGGAAGATAACCATCAACACTAAGATTGCAAGATGAGACAGCTGAACTCAAATTAGTCTCATAAAGAGCAAGTAGGTCTTGTGAACTTTGCAAGAGATAAGACTCAACAGAATAAAAATTATTTCGAGGACCACGAATTTTAGTGAATGATGGATTTAGAGAACTTGGTGGTGATGATGGTTTTTTGTGTTTTATAGTTTTTGATACTTGCAATTGCCTCATTGCTATTAATAAACCCAAAGCCCTCACAAAGGGCTTCAAATATGACCTCAACAATGCCCAACAAAAGTAAGAACAGGAACACCAACCATGCGCAACATGGCACTGTTAATACTCTGACATTTTACAGCTGTTGATCAAATCAGCCTCTCTGAACTCTACCACAGAATTCTGGAAACCTGACTACCAGCCAGCCTCAAAAAATTGAGTTTAAGAACTGTACCCTCATTAGGCGATAAAAAAACGAGTTGCCTATTCATAAAAACAGAGACACATGCAAAACCCATGCAATGAGTCAAGAAGATCCAGCATTCAGCATCCTAAACTAGAAACAACGTATTATAAATACATCTACATCAGCCTAATAGATGAAGAATAGGTGTGAAACTGGTCAACAGATAGAATCTGTTTACCCTTTATACTAATTTAGACTAGGGTAAACAGATAGAATCTGTTTACCCTAGTCTAAATTTAAGTTAAAATAAATTTAATGAAAGTTTAAAAAGTATATAACAAGACTTTTTTAAAATTTAGTTTAAAAAAAACGAAACTTTGGAGACATTTTCTTTTTGCCATAGATGACATATAACTTATATTACACTCATATACAACTTCATAAATATAACTCTAATACACTTTGGATAATACACTTTGGGAGAAAATCTTCAGAAACCCCCCAAAAATGAAATAAAATGTAATTGATCAAAAGAACTTAAAAAATAACTTCAATGATGACGGTGATGGCTCATACAGGAACAATTTTTTTATTTTCAAATATAATATTTTTAGTGCAACAAAGCTGCACTTCTTTTCACAAGTTTTCACTTTCTCTACAAACTGCAGTTGTGGGCAGTTATCTAATTTATTTATGTAAACATCTTATGAACTGATAGAATTAACAATGAAATTTTTTAATGATTGAAGTGATACAGAAAAGGGTATAAGTACCCAACTTTGATTTTTTACAATTGCAAGATATCTTTTTTTCTAATAAACATATTTTGCAATTTTTATTTTTAAAGTGTCTCATAATTTTGCCAAAAACAGTTACAATAAAAGAAACAAAAAGCAAACTGAGTTAAAAATAAAATTTTCATTCGTAAACCCTTTGCTTTCATTTGAAAGCTTTTTGCTTTTATTTGTTAATTATTAAACATATTTGTATCATAGAATTTTCTAAAATTTGATGTGGTGTGTTTTTACCAAGTGCACAATAAAAAAAAGTAATTGAAAATGGAATTTTCAACATAAATAATGCAAGAATAAAGTAACATAAAAAATAGGTACTTACGTCTGTGACATGTAGAACCTTCATACAAAGTGTTGTGACAGTCACATTTTATGTTATCTTCTGTCTGATTACAACTGGCACCATGTTGACATGGATTTGGACTGCAATAATCTTTCAAACTGCACGAATTATATATGACACCTGTATCTTCATAAGTAAAAAATTGCTTTGTATCTTTTAAATCTCTTCGTACACTTTTAATATCATCATCATTAATTTTTATATCTCTCATGCATCCAGTGAAACCAAATCCAATATTTATATAACCATTAAAATAAAATGCTTGATTCAAAGATGAAAGTCTTGTCTTTCCATCTACTGTAAATTTGATAACAAAGGAACCATCAGTTGTAGCAACATTGTCAATTTCAAAGGATACATTATGCCATTCTCCATCATGATAGTTTTCTTTTGCTGTTTGAATGATCTGCATGTTTTGTTTAAATTCAACACCAACTCCAACTCGACCTTTTCTGTCAATAATTAACTGGATTTTATCAGCTGTTTGTATTGTAGTATAGTTTGCAAGTATTTGTTCATTAACAACAGTACGAAATTTCATCTCCATTTTCATGGATTGAATTGAATAGTTTTGTACAAGACTAATATGAACAGCAGCAGAAGGAAAAAACAATGGAGTATACACAGGATTTGTACATGGTTGAGCAACATTATTTGTTGGGAAAGATTGTATGTTAGGAGAATTTATTGTCAAAAAGTCATACATCATTCCATTTTTACCAGGTAAATATTGACTAAATATAGCTTCTGAAAAGCAGGCTTTGAGTCCTTTTCGTGACATAGACTTCTGTTTACTGATTTCATTCATTTGAAATGAATAATAACCAGTAAAGGTTACCATAGAAACAGTTAACTCCTCATATGTAGGTGGTGACATTGTAAAAGCTGACTTTTCCATTCTTTCACCCCGATCAATATAAAGTGTATTATCTCGTACTTTCCTAATAAATTCAACAGTATGCCATTGATTATCAGCCAAGTCTTTGCCAAGGTACATTTCATAGAAACCGTCAATCGGACGAAGTTGATTCACTGGCCCATTTCCATAATTAGCTGCAACTCTAAACAATTTTTTTTTTTAATTTTATACATTTTCTACACATGAAAAAAATAACAATGTAATAAACGTAGAACAAGACATTTATACTTAAAGATTTTATACGTCATGGAAATTTGAAGAAATTGAAAGCAAATTAAAAACTTCTAAATTTTTGTTGCTGAAAATTGAAATAAAAAAACTGCAATAAGAAGTAGTAAAAAAATAAATTTTGTATCAAAATAATCAAACTTCTTTAGAAAGTCTCCCAGTTAATTAATGCTATTCATACTTTATATTTATTTGATTCATAATATATCATAGTTGCCTCTATTCAGGGATGTTTTTGCACTTGCTTTTAATGAAGTCAACAATAAACTGACTTTAAAAGTGTCGTTCGTATAGTTGTGAAATTAGTAGAAATTGATTGGGCAGAGCATAATATCTATTCAATATGATATTAGGCCAGGTTTTGATAAAACAAGCAGTGTTTTATAAGTATATGTATTTCTATAAACAAATGGCATTTAGTCAATGCTGAAGACTATTTTTATCTAGACATACACGATGACAGAAAATTTG
Organism: Hydra vulgaris; assembly: GCF_038396675.1. NCBI lineage: Eukaryota > Metazoa > Cnidaria > Hydrozoa > Anthoathecata > Hydridae > Hydra > Hydra vulgaris. The sequence goes on along the minus strand of NC_088930.1, from coordinate 8,657,353 downwards.
TCAAAAACCACGATAATAGATCTTTTTTTCCTAATTATTCATTTCTCAAAACAATTATATACATAAATTAATCTTGTATTTGCTTTATCACAATTTAGTTTTTTTTGTTTTTTTATTGTTTTTTTACATAAAGAACTATTCTTAATAAAGATTATAAATAATTTATTTGTAAATTTTATCAGTTCCCGAAAAGATATTTGTAAACATAATTTATATTTATAAACTTTAAAAAAATATTTATAAATTGATATTTATTTATATTAAATAAAATTTATGTCTTAAAAACTTTAAGTGATACTGAATAAGATAAAAAAAATTTAGTTCCATTTGTGATAAGAATTCTCTTAAACAAAAATACTTCTTTTTAAAACAAAAAGTGAAAATTTTTAGTTGCTTTCACACATTTCACAAATTATATCTTTAAGAAATATTGCAAAACCATTTTACATTCTTTCCAAGTTAAATTTAAATTTGAAATTTTTAAAACTATATTTATATTTAAAATTTGTTAATTAAAAAAATTTATTTAACAATCTGTTTTTTTATCTAAAAAAAAACAACTATTTCACAAATGCGGTTAACATGTTTTTTAACAATAATTAATTACGAATTAATGTTATCTAAATAAACATAAGTGATACAACAAAGAACTTAAATATTCAATAAATCTTATTTCTTTATGTAAATTGCAGACCATGCAGGTAAAATTGCTAATTTATACATAAAATGCTTTTTTTTTTTACATGTAACGCTTTTCAACAAGGTCTGCACAATTATATGAGAAAAAAAATATGATAAAATTTTGAGATTGCATTTTATTTAAACATGGTATTAGGAATTCATAAAAGTAAATTTAGGTAGAATATTCATTATTTTAATCGTAAAGCTCTACAAATGATAAGAAACACAAAAACTCCATCAGAGAAAAGTACAGGATTCTGGAATCTACAGTACAAAAGCTCTGGAATCTATCATTTATATTCCTATGCACTATTTCTCCCTGTCTATTTATGTAATTAACTATATTTATATATAAACTGTTTATACATTTATCTAATTATATATATATATATATATATATATATATATATATATATATATATATATATATATATATATATATATATATATATATATATATATATATTATATATATATATATATATATATATATATATATATATATATATATATATATATATATATATATATATATATATATATATATATATATGTAAATTATGTTAGTGTATTTTACAAATAGAGTGCTCAATGTTCTTAAAAAACAGAGTAATAATTAATTAGTAAAAAACACTTATCTAACTTTTATCTTTGACTTGAAGTTTCACCATTGCTGGATCATCAGGAAGAGTAAAAACTCTTAGTAGAACTCTTCCTGATGATCCAGCAATGCTGAAACTTCAAGTCGAAGATAAAAGTTAGATAAGTGTTTTTTACTAATTATATATATATATATATATATATATATATATATATATATATATATATATATATATATATATATATATATATATATATATATATATATAATTCTAAATACATAAAAATAAAATATCTATAACTAATTTATGTATATATAATGTAGATATTAAAAAAGGTTCTTTTTTTAAATTATTTTAACCTTATTTTTCCTCTAAACAGCTCCATAGACAAAAACTCAGTTTTACTTGCTCCCTGAGCAAAGAAAATCAAACCAGTAGCTTCAGTTGTTTTAAACCGCAATTTGATATAATTGTTTTGGGTTGTTATTTGATTCATCCGGAGGATACGAAATCCACTTGTTGAAAAGTCTAACTCTACTATAAAAAAAATTTAAAAAAAAACTATAACTTAGTTTATAAAGAACATAACCAAAAAAAAATTATGCAAATTTCCAATAAAAATCACTTACCGGCTATACTAGGATATACTAATGTAACCATTAAAAGTACTTTTAATGATATCATCTTGATTGTTCACATAAATAATCTCGAATATCTAGAAAATAATTAAAATAAAGAAATTTTATTATATTTTATATGGCATAGTGTGGATCATCATCAATACTTTTGACTAAAACATTTAAATGTTTTAGTCAAAGATTTTTAGTTGAGGGCTCATAAAAACATTTTTACTGATTACTTACTGATACCTTCTTGCTAGAAATAGTTATACTAGAAGGTGAGAATTGGCCGCCATTGTTTTGGTTTTTTAATTAAAAACTTGAAGACGTATTTCATGAATGCATCAAAAATTTGCACAAGAATAAAATACACTTTTTAATATACACTTTTTCATAAGGCAAGTGAACACGCAGTTTAGAGACGCCTAACTGAAGAATGAAGTACGTATTTGTAAAGATTCTTAAAGTTTTTAATAATCTAAATATATAAATATCATTCATTCTATTTTTATAGATGCATTTTTACTTTAATTAAAATTTGGGATTACTTTATTAAATCAATTTTTATTTTTATACTTTGATTAAGTGTTGTTTGAACAAACAATAAATTATAATTGTTTAAAAGTTATTATAAATAATAAATGTAAGTTATTATAAATTATAAATAAATTATACATGTAAGTTATTAGTGCATTACAAAAATAACTATTATAATGTTATTATTTTTTCTACGCAATTAGTGATTGTATTGTTTTTACTATTGTAGTATTAAGTTTATTGTTTTGCTCTGTTTTTTATTAGATTTTTGCTAGCAAATTTAAGTTATTTTGTCCCATAAAAACAAAATGCATGGTTTTGCATAAACTAAAATTTTGAAGACCAGATATTTTTCAGATATCGCAATTCACGATCGCTTAACTCAACCCTTACAATAAAATAGCAGGTAAAGTTATTAACTAGAGTTATTACTTTTGCAATATGTTATGTTTTTTTAATTGTTACTCACTAACCATTTAAAAATGAAAATCCTATCCCCACCTTGTCCTGGTAGTACAGCGCTCAACTTGTTTCCCCACATAGCGGCCTTGTTTGCAAAGGTTCGTGTTTCGGAGATATAGAGTTGAGAGAGAGTTATAACCACAATTAAGGAACCTCCTCATCTGTACAGGCCTTCACGGCCTTGAGAAAGTGAATTGACAAAAAAAAAAATCTTAAACTTGATTATTTAATATCAAAAAAAAAAAAAAAATTAAAATAAATATTCCATAAAATACTTTTTTTTTAATTCTGATTCACTCCCAACAAGGTTGCAAGCAACCACTATTAAGTATGGGAGTTACTAGAAAAAAAATAGAGTTATAGAGCAAGGAAACGGTTGACAGAAGACAGGAAAACATCAAGATAGTAAAGACTTGCAAAGGATTAAAGTGCGGGGAAAAAACCTAGATGAATAAACGTTTTTGGAACATGCAAGGACAGATACAATAAAAGAATGACAAGTCAAGCGAGAATGAGTTTTAGTTGATGGAGCTAGAGATGAAAGCTTTTTTGAGCAGCAGCCATAATAGTATTTGTAGAAAAGAGAAAGAGACGCAACTTTACGACGATGGGAAAGAGGGTCAAGCTTAACAGATAGACCGGGTCCAACTATGTTTACAATGCATTTAAGTAGTGTGATGATAGGGTGAGTCTAAAAATGAAGTACGAGATGAAAGATTTAAAGAGATCATTGCATGGTCAGAAACACGTAAGGGAAAAAAGGAGAAACTGAACACAAGCTAGGATCAGAGACTAGACATAAATCAAGGAGTAAAGGTAAATGTTTAGGGTTGTCAGGAAAATGAGTCACAAAGTTAACTATCTGAGTAAGAGATTGAGAAATGCAGAAGTTATAGGCTTTAGTGCCAGCAGGGTCAGTGGAGTTAAAGCCTAGTCATTCAGTATGATGAGCATTAAAGTCACCAATAACAACAAGATTGGGAGAGGGGTAAAGAGAGAGCGTATGGTCAATTTAATCAGAAATTATATCTAAAAAAAGTGCAGTTTTGGGAAGAAGAAGAACGACAAAGAACAATGACAAATACTGAAGAGAAAACAAAGAGATACTGATGGAAGGTTGCTTCGCAGACCACGAATATTAGTAAAAGATATATTAAAACAGTTAGATGATGGGGATGGTTTTTTTATGTTTAATATTTTAATTTGCTTTTAGCATATGAGTTTAAAGAGAACTTGACTCATTCATAAATAAAGCACAGCCTCCCAAGCAATGAACTATGCAATTTTCTCAGTCCTGTTAATTAACCCTAAGTCGTAACATAGACTCTTTATGCAGTCTCAATTAAATTTTAGAGCTGTACCCTTATTAGGAGATAACAGGAAGAGTTGCATAGCCACTATCAAGGAGGCACAAGAAAAAATCTATGAGAAAAGTCAAAAAGATCCAGCATTCATATATATATATATATATATATATATATATATATATATATATATATATATATATATATATATATATATATATATATATATATATATATATATATATATATATATATATATATATATATAGAACCCTTAGATGTTGTCCGAAAGTTTTTTCCATATTTTGTTGACAAAAAAAAAATTAAAATGCAAGACCGGAATTTTTTTTTTTTAATAATGATAGACTGCCTGCCCCAACCAAACCCTCAGTCGATGTAGCAGCACTCCCTTGTGGGTCAGGCTAATTGTCAGTCGATGTAGCAGCACTCCCTTGCGAGTCAGGCTATTTGTCAGTCGATGTAGCTGCACTCCCTTGCGAGTCAGGCTATTTGTCAGTCGATGTAGCAGCACTCCCTTGCGAGTCAGGCTATAAGATAGTCGATGTAGCAACACTCCGCACATGATTTACAGTAAAAAAAATAAAAATAAAAACATTTTATTAAAAAAAAATAAAAATAAAAACATTTTATTAAAAAAAATAAAAATAAAAACATTGTTTATATTGTTAAAAACATTCAGAATGTTTTAAAAACATTCAGAATGTTTTAAAAACATTCAGAATGTTTTTAAAAACATTCTGGTCAATTAAATTTGCGTTTTTGTGGTTTTTTTAAATAACAATTAATTTGTAATTAAATTAATGGTTTTGACTTTCGTCCAACACGAAAATGTTGGACGAAAGTCAAAAGTAATTAAAAGTGAGCTATGTGTTGGCGTAAGAATCACTTTTTTCCTTCCGCTCTTCCCAAAGCCAACAAACTATAGATCTATATATATATATATATATATATATATATATATATATATATATATATATATATATATATATATATATATATATATATATATATATATATATTAAGATATATATATACATAATAACATTTCTTTATTGGTTTTGATAATTAAGTTGATTTTTTATCTAAATTTATTTAGCGGTAATTAATTATATTGCAAAAGTTTAAAAAAGTTAATGCTTTAAAAAAAAAGAAAAACACTTATCAGAGTTGTTACGACATAATATGTCTGGCAGATCTGTCGACATATTTTCAGACATATTTTTTCTGCCGACATAAAATATGTCCCACATATTTTCTATCAACATATTTTGACATAATTTTATGTCTGAATTATTTTCTGCTGACATAAAATATGTCAGACATATTTTCTATCGACATATTTTGACATATTTTTATGTCTGAATTATTTTCTGCTGACATAAAATATGTCAGACATATTTTCTGTCGACATATTTTAACATAATTTTATGTCTGAATTATTTTCTGCTGACATAAAATATGTCAGACATATTTTCTGTCGACATATTTTGACATAATTTTATGTCTGAATTATTTTCTGCTGACATAAAATATGTCAGACATATTTTCTGTCGACATATTTTGACATAATTTTATGTCTGAATTATTTTCTGCTGACATAAAATATGTAAAATATATTTTCTATGGACATATTTTGACATAATTTTATATCTGAATTATTTGCTGTTTGATATTCTTGAAGAAAAAATCAATCTAACAAATTTATTGCGCATTTCAACTTAATTTACAGAGTTAAGTAAAAATAGTTTAACAAATTTGTTGCTTTTTTTCAATCAATTATAATTGAAGGGGAACAAAAAAATTTTTTTTTTCTGGTGCCGAGCAAACAATTAGTTTTTTGGATTGCATTTCACATTTTGATTTCAAATATGCAACTCATTTTTTACCATCACGTCAAGTTGTAAAGATATTTGGGTTCAGATCTTAAATATTTGGGGTAAAGTTTCTAATATTGTCAAAAAAAAAGTTGTTCAAAAGTATGTCAACTTGGGTCTCAAAAAAAGCGTATTTTAGAAGATAGTATAGAGATTTTAGAAAACATAAAAATTTCTCTATAAAATTTTTTGGCAAAAAAATTATTTGAAAAAAACTCTTAAAAAAATGTCAACAAAATATTTTTCAGCAATAATACAAAAAATACTTATTTTTATTACAAACGAATAACATCTTTAAAATCTCTATGAAAATACGCTTATTTTAAGACTCAGGTTGACATACTTTTGAACAACTTTTTTTTCGACAATGTTAGGGACTTTTCCCCAAATTCTAAAGATTTGAACCCAAATTATCTTTACAACTTGACGTGATGGTAAAAAACAAGTTGCATATTTGAAATCAAAATAAGAAATCCAACATAAAAAACAAATTGTTTTCTTGGCACCAGAAAAAAGTTTTGTTTTTGTTGACCTGTGTTATTCTTCATAAAACTTTTATTTTAAATCTTATAAGCAAATATCTTTTGTTTCGTAAAGGTCTTTTTCTGCCCTTTTTAGCGATGTATCATTTGATAGTATTGAGTCAATACTATCAAATGATACATCGCTAAAAATACTTTGTCAATACTATTGACAATGTATTTTTAACGATGTATCATTTGAGAGTATCGACTAGTATTCAAGCATCATTTGATAATATTTGATAGTATTTGATAGTATTGATTAGTATGGATTAGTATTGGCGATTTACCTTATTAGAATGTAAAAACCATCTCAAGCTGAGTTTTTATTACTGAAAAAGGTTTTTATTAATATGACTAAACTTAAAATTATTCTCTTGATTAAAATAATATTTAAAAAAAAACATTTTTAGTTATTTTTAACTAATAGTTGATTCATTCAATAAATTATTCTCCATTTTTGACTTTAAATCATAAGGAAAACGAAAAAAATAATTATTCCAATATATATTTCACTCAAAACATTTTATGCAAGTTTATGGCAGTTAAGTATGCTGTTATAATGCAATTGTCAATTATTTTATTGTTAAATAAATCATAACTATTATAACTAAAAGTATATTATTCGTAATTAGTTAAAAATTATTACCGGTTAGTCTTCTTAATATGAATTTAATGAGTTGAATATAACTTTTGGGAAGTATTTCAAATTCTTCAGCTTAAATGAATTTAATTTGGCACGAATTTTTTGAAATTCTGTGAACCGTTTTTTTCATAGAATCTTTTGAATTCAATTTTTCATAATGAGATCTTTTTCAGGGTCAACTAGTAATTAAAAATAACTGAAAAAGTTTTTTTTTTATTATTATTTTAATCAAAGAAATAGTTTTAAGTTTTGTCATACTAATAAAAACCACTTTCAGTAATAAAAACTCAGCTTGAGATGGTTTTTACATTCTAATAAGGGAAAGCGCCAATACTAATCAATACTAATCAATACTATCAAGTACTATCAAATGATGCCTCAAAACTAGTCAATATTAGTCAATACTATCAAATGTCAATATTAGTCAATACTATCAATGTCAATATTAGTCATAATCAATAAATAAATCGTAATCAATAAATAAGTCAGTAAATGCCAATATTAGTCAATACTATCAAATGATACATCGCTAAAAAGGGCAGAAAAAGACCTTTATGAAACAACTGATGTTTGCTTATAGGGTTTAAAGTAAAAGTTTTATGAAGCATAATTGATTGCAAAAAAGCAACAAATTTGTTAAACTATTTTCACTTAACTCTGTAAATTAAGTTGAAATGCGCAATAAATTTGTTAGATTGATTTTTTCTTCAAGAATATCAAACAGCAAATAATTCAGATATAAAATTATGTCAAAATATGTCGATAGAAAATATGTCTGACATATTTTATGTCAGCAGAAAATAATTCAGACATAAAATTATGTCAAAATATGTAGACAGAAAATATGTCTGACATATTTTATGTCAGCAGAAAATAATTCAGACATAAAATTATGTCAAAACATGTCAATAGAAATTATGTCTGACATATTTTATGTCAGCAGAATATAATTCAGACATAAAATTATGTCAAAATATGTCGATAGAAAATGTGTGGGACATATTTTATGTCGGCAGAAAATATGTCTCAGACATATTTGACAGATAACAACCCTGACACTTATAATGCCAAAATCACATTAAGCTAATGTGTTAAGCTTTTTTTATTCAAAACTAGGTCTGATATACTAGATGACTTATATACTACAGAATATAAACCATACAACTAAAAAAAAAATAGGGAAAACTAATAATAAAAAAAAGATTTACAATACAGTTTTTAAATTAAGCAAATTCCTTAAATTATCAACATGTAAATATGTTTTATATTTGCAACTGTTACTCTGTTAAATTATCAACATGTAAATATGTGCTACCTGTGCCCTCCACAACTTGCGTTTTATATTTGCAACTATTACTCTGTAAAATTATCAACATGTAAATATGTGCTACCTATGCCCTCCACAACTTGCGTTTTATATTTGCAACTGTTACTCTGTTAAATTATCAACATGTAAATATGTGCTACCTGTGCCCTCCACAACTTTCGTTTGCAACTAGGTCTGATATATTAGATGACTTATATACTACAGAATATAAACCATACAACTAAAAAAAAAATAGGGAAAACTAATAATAAAAAAAAGATTTACAATACAGTTTTTAAATTAAGCAAATTCCTTAAATTATCAACATGTAAATATGTGCTACCTGTGCCCTCCACAACTTGCATTTTATATTTGCAACTATTACTCTGTTAAACTATCAACATGTAAATATGTGCTACCTGTGCCCTCCACAACTTGCGTTTTATATTTGCAACTATTACTCTGTTAAATTATCAACATGTAAATATGTGCTACCTGTGCCCTCCACAACTTGCGTTTTATATTTGCAACTGTTACTCTGTTAAATTATCAACATGTAAATATGTGCTACCTGTGCCCTCCACAACTTTCGTTTTATATTTGCAACTATTACTCTGTTAAATTATCAACATGTAAATATGTGCTACCTGTGCCCTCCACAACTTGCATTTTATATTTGCAACTATTACTCTGTAAAATTATCAACATGTAAATATGTGCTACCTATGCCCTCCACAACTTGCGTTTTTTGAATGTCTTACAAATTTAATCTTAGAAATTTTTATAAAACTTAAACCATGTAATAATAATATTTTTTTTGTGAATAAAAACATATCCAATAAATCACACACGCACACACTCACACACTCAAATTTTTTTTAAATAACAGTAATACATTTTTTTAATGCTAAAGTATAACAAAAAACTATTACTATCATTTTATAAATTTTATTAAACATTCTTTCTTGTTGATTATGGATGTTTATGTTTTCGTTTCATTAACAATCGGAAACTATTATATTAGTTATTTAATTAAAATTTAAAAAAATATTTAAAAAAAAATTTTAAGTACTTTTAAAATTGAAAAACAAAAATAAACCAGGAACTAGTTGCTATTTAGTATTTAGTACTTTGATTTCAAAATTTAATTAAAAATGGAAATTTTTATTCAAATAAACAAATGTTAGTTTAATCAAACTTTTAAACATAACATATTATTTCACTCTTAGTGCAGGTATGCAATACAAAAACATTGCACCACAAAATAAAATTTTTTATAAGGAAATTTTTATAATAATTAAGTTATTTTAAACATTTTGTTAAAGGGTGATTATCAAATTTTTAAACATAACATATTATTTCATTTTTAGTGTAGCTATGCAATACAAAAATATCGCACCACAGAATAAAATATTTTATAAAGGAATTTTTATAACAAATAAGTTGATGCTTATATTATTTTGTTAAAGGATTATAACAAACTATTTCATTTTTATTTCAGCTATGCAATATTAAAAGATTGTATAGCTGTGCATATAACAATTAAGTTAATGTTAACATTATTTTGTTAAAGGATGACAACTTAACCACACATAACAAATATTCATGTTAAAGTCAACTAAATAGATAAACAAGTCCGTTTTGAAAATAAATTTAAAAGATATTTTATTGATTTAAATTTGTGAGTACTACTAAAATTATTTTTGAAATCCTTTCAGTTTAATCATAAATATATATATTTTTTAAACATCACTTCCAATAAAGCTGCAAGTAACCGCTATTATAGTTGCAAGTTACTGGAAGAAAAAAGATGAAGTTTATAAAGCAAGATAATGATTAACAAATGACTTAAAAGATTGCAAATTATACAAATCAGGAAAACAAGATGAAGGAAGCAAATTCATAAGAACTGATGTTTGAGAAAAAAAACTAAGCGAATAAAAATTTTTGGAGCACTTAGGAACAATCAATATAAAAAGATGAGACTTAATTGAATGACGAGTAACATGAGAACAAATTTTAGTAGATGACACAAGAGACGCTGGCTCTTTAGAGCAGCGCCCATTATGAATATTAATAAAAAAGAGAAAGAAAAGCAACATTATAACAATGCAACCATGGTTGAAGGTTGGCTGCAAAAGCAAGACCAACTATGTTCAGAATGCATTTTTGCAATTTGCCTAAATGAGAAAGTGCATTATTCAAAGATCTGCTCCAGAAATGGTAAAGTATTCCATATAAGGACAGATTTAAGCTTCGTAGAGAATAAAAACAGAATTCAGAGGAAAAAAGTGGTGATAAAGAGATAAAGAGATACAACCTTAGCAGATGCTAATTATGCAATGTATTTGATATATGGTTACCAAGAAAGATCAGAAGTACGAGTTAATTCAAGAAGATGAAGGGTAGATGACTCATTGAGTTCATTACCATAATATACCATAATATACCATAAAATACCTTAAATATAGGAAGATCTAGATTATTGAGATAACAATTAGCTTATACAAGTTATTGAGTTTTATCTGAGTTAAAGTTCACCAGCCACTGAGAGTCCCATGCTGTAGCAGAGGTGAGATCTTTTTCAAACTCAAATCTCCCCCCCCCCCCCCCACCAAGAAATTAGAGAGTGTCAGCTTCTTATAAAGATAAGAATAAATGGTAATATCATCAGCGAACAATGCCACCTTAGATGTAGGAATTTCTAGGATATAAATAAACTGTATGTTATATAAATTGCTATTTCTTTTAAATAAAACCAAGTTTACAAGAAAATATGCACTTCATTACATTGCATACTAATCAATCAAATGGTTTAAATAATGTTTAAGTTTCCAAGTTTACCTTAACAACCACATAAAAAAAAGTAATAGCATATTGAATTATTTTGCAATACATGCACATATATTGCCGATTTTGTCTGCTTTTTAAATTTGCTAATCATTAAATTTATAATGTATGTTCTCGTCACTGAGGAACTTACAATGATTTTCATGTTGAGAAAGGGAACTAGCTATCACCATTAGAAAAAAATAGTTCAACATTATTTTTTATTTACACTTCTTATTTACATGTGAAATCATAATGAAGTAGAGTTAAATTCTATTTTTAGCATTTATTTAAAAAGTAATGTTAACTTATTAGAAATATTAAAAATAAAAAATATCTTAGTTTTGTTCTATATAAACATCAGTTTTAAGCTTTAAGTTTGCTGTCTATGTTGAAATTATATCATGTGATAAAAATTTTTGAAGTTGATGTAGCAGCACTTCTTTACAGCAGCAGGCTATAAGATTGTCGATGTATGCACTGAACACCCTAGCATCAGGCTATTTCAATATAATATCAGACGTTATTTAAAGATGCATTTATACTTTATTCTTCTTATCTATTCTTTTGAGAACATTGAGCACTCTATTATGTAAAATACATTTAAAATTATTCATTTATATATATATATATATATATATATATATATATATATATATATATATATATATATATATATATATATATATATATATATATATATATATATATATATATATATATATATATATATATATATATATATATATATATACAGTATTGGCCATTAATAACATTCCATCATGTTATTGTAGTATGGATATAAGTTTGAAATTACATATTTTAAAAATTAAAAGAGATTTTTTCTTCAATTTTTTTTTATTCAAATAAATCAAATAATTACTATATAAATTTATTATAAAGTAATAATAAACTAAAAAAATTAAAAACTGAAATATTAAAATGAAAACAAGTGTTCATATGTACCAAAAAAAAAAGTGGCCAAAATAAACAAACCACATCAACAAAATTAACTAACAAAAGAACAAAAAAAAATTATAATACACAAAAAATGAAAAAAAAAAAATAATTAATATTTTGTTGACAATCCTATAGCTTTTAAGCATTCATTGATCCATTTCGGCATGGAATTCACTAAATTCTTAGTAATATCTTTTGGAAAATTATTTAGTAATTTTGTTACTTCTTCTTTCAGCTGGTCCAGATCTTTTATTTCAACTTTACCAAGATTGTGGTCTAACAAAGACCACAAATTTTCTATGCAATTGAGATCTGGACTATTGGCAGGCCAAGACATGACTTTAATGTTGTTTTCTTCAAACCATTGCTTGCAAATCTTAGCAGTATGACATGGAGCGTTATCTTGTTGGAAGATAATTCCCGTGTCTTTTTGGAAAATGTCAATAGAAGACATCAAATAACTATCCAATATGCCTAAATATCTTTGAGAATCAAGCCTGCCATCAAATAGTTTGAAGCAACCGATACCTTTATAGTTCATGCAGGCCCAGATGCCTATACTACCAATACCTTGTTTTTTTCTATACATAGAACAATCTGGGCGCATTCTTTCATGTGGCATTCTTCTCAGCATTACTTGGTTTTTTCTTGAATCGACCTCAATTTTCATTTCATTGCTGAAAAGAACGTTGTGCCACATGCTCTTAGACCAAATTTTAAGAGCTAAGCATCAGTTTTTCCTTGCTTTCTGATGTTTTTTTAATAGATGGGATTTTTTGCAAGCAGCTTGTCACATGTAATTATGTTTTTGTAGTACTCTTCTAATTGTTCAAGCACTAGCAACAACACCAGAAGCTTCCTGCCATTTTCGACTGAGATCAGTAGATGATAACTTTCTATTTTTTTTCACCATGCGAATAGTGAAGGTTCATTTCTTTCATTTGAAATGCTGGGTCTTCCAGGACGCGGAATATTTTCAATTGTATTATATTCATGGTATCGGTTGATTATTCTGGTAACAGTTGGATGTGTTGTGTTTAAATGTTTCACAATTTTTCTCATTGAGATGTTTTGTTCATTCATAGCTATGATTTTACATTTTGTCATATTATCAATAGTTTTTCCAGTCATTTTGATTTTTTTATTGCTGAAATGTTGTAGTTGTTAATTAGATGCTAAATTTTATATTTCATTTACACAAACTTTTTAAAAATTTATAACAATTTTAAAAAAAAACTCTTTAACAATAATTATTAATTTGCAAATAACTTCAAAGTTTTACTCAAAGACAAACGAAATTTTGAAAAAATTTTGAAATAATAGAGTGGATAGTTAATTTTGACCATTATAATTATTTTAGATTATGAGTTAAGTGTTAAAAAAAAACAGATGATTAGCGCATCAATTGATACTTTTATGAATATCTATATTTATTTAAAAGAAAATATGATACTCATCAATTTACACTTTTTATATTTGAAATAAGTCCAACAATCATTGATTTATTATCAATCAAAGTCGAATAATATCAAAAAAATCATGGTGGATTGTTATATATATATATATATATATATATATATATATATATATATATATATATATATATATATATATATATATATATATATATATGTATATATATACAAAGGTTAATTTCCAGCAGGATATTTATAAATATTAGGCTGAAAATACTTTTAAACCTAAATGCTAACATAGATCATACTAATGATTGCGTATATGGGATACTGAGTTTAAATCTACCTTCTGATTGATTTTTGTGAAATTTTATGTTTTATTTCAACTAGTACTAACTTTTATCAGTATTACCCATTATCAGTGTTTATTAATTTTTATTTATCATTAGGCATCATTTATTAAGGCAAAGTGAAGTGTACACACACGGACTTTGATAGAGTTAAATATATAAATAGGATATATGTGTGTGCGTGTGTGTGCATGTATGTGTGTGCATGCTTGCGTGTGTGTGTCTGTATACATACACAGTTTAATTTCTAAATTTTTTTATAAATCTTTAGTTGGGAGCACAAAGTATGGGTTATTTTTGTTCCAAGACTAATTACAGCAATTTTTTGAAATGCACAGTCATTTGATTATAAGTATAAACATATGGCTACCTATATTAAATGTTAATAAAAGCTGTCTGGATCTCTGAAATTGATGCATGTTACATAGAATGACAGGTTTGGGGTGTCTTTTACAGTACCCAAATAATTCTAGTTTTGTATTAATCTTTAATATTATAGTGATTTTAACTTTAATTTATGTTTAAAAACTGTCATTAAAAAGATTGAAAAGATAAGATAAAAGATCCTTTAGCACAATAAAAACTGATACAAATATACCTTGAAGTAAAAGCTTCATAGAAATCAAAACCATATTCTTTATCTCTTTTTATCTTCTTAAAGGAAACAGAATCAAATCGATGTTTAAAGAATAGTCTTGTTTTTACTGTAGCAACAAAAATGCCAGTGTTCAGGAATATTTTTTTGAGATTTTGTGTCAGATAAATATAGTTTTATATTCAGCATCTAGTTTAAACATAATATTTCTAGGAATTTTTGTTATTCCTTTAAGAAAAGCAAAACTACCACAGCCCAAAATGGTTAAACTAAAAAATTCATTGCAAAATGTAGGACACCTGTCCTAACTCTAGTTTCATATTTATATTCGTTTTGAGTATGATAATGATAATTCCAGAAAATGTAACTATCTCTTCATTGTAAAATGATTATAGTATCTAGCTTCATATTTAACATTTATCCAAGGTATCAAGCTTCATATTAACAAAGGTATCTAGCTTCATATTTAACATTTGTTTAAAGACTTTAATAAAGTACGATAATTCCAGATATTGTAATTTCATTCCAAATAACCATTCGGAAAACTATACAACCCTCATTTAAACATGTATAAAATATTGCATAATATGTATATTATATTCATGTATAATATATTCAAAATGACCTTTATAAAGTAAATTGGAAATTCAAAAAAAATAACACGTTTAGAAGGGGGCAATAATACCTAAAATGCAACCTATAAAGTCTAATTTAGTTTCAGATAAAGATATTACATGTGGAATAATAACTTTTTTGTTATAGTCATTGAAAATTGTGTCAAGGAAGGAACCTATTGTTCCTTCCCAACCCATATTTCCGCACTATATTCCCGAAATTTACCCATTGAAAATTTTTGCATTTTACCAATGCCCATCCGTATATATCCCAGTTTGTCAATAAATCCGATTTAGCGGACGTAAAGGACACTCGTTATTAAAATTGGAGTTTGACAAGAAAGAAAGCCTATTGTAAAAAACAGCTACAATAGGCTTTCTTTCTTGTCAAACTCCAATTTTAATAACTACAATTAAGAGACCATGGTGCAGTGGTTAGAGCGCTTTTTTTAGAAGCAAGAGGTCTAGGATACAATGCGAGTTCTTAGCGCATATTTCACGTCATCGGTAAGGAAGTAGGCACTACCTTCCTAGAAAAATGCTATTCCGGGGTGTACCTAAAACAAAACAAAGCAAAACAAAAAATTACAGCATGATTCTGCAAATTTACGCAAATAGCAACAAACGATCTTAAATGATGTAACTATAAAGAATTTTTATTATAACTTTAATATGTTTAAATATGTTTATGTAATTGTATTTGTACACATAAGATTATTTTAAAAATTAATGCCGGCATTAGTCTTCTTGCCGCCCTCGTGCAAAATTTTTTCGGTCGCCCTACACAACTTTTTAAATTTGCTTGTAAATTGGATTGATAATAATATCAAATTAAATTCAAAAAACGCTCTTATAACAGAACAGCGCGGAAAAGCTTTTAACCAGGAAGTTCACACCTCCTTCGTTACCAATGTCGTTTAAATGGCCAGGGCCGGCACCAAACTTTAGACCTTTTGATTTTGAGGTAGAACTTTAACCACTGCGCCACTTTCCAACACGGCTGCTATTATTTGCTAAGTATTCGTGCCTCTTTATATCAAAACCAGGCAACTTGATCAAATGGCTACTGATAGGCGACATATATTTTTATATAGTTTGAATTACTTGTGTTCAGTGCCTTAAAAAAACATTATAAGAATATTTAAATATAATTTAGGGTAAAATTAATCTATAGATAAGTACTCTCCAGTTATAACTTTGATCTTTTAAGACTTTTTAAGATCACAACGTATATTATATATTTAAACCTAAAAGTTTGGAAAAATATATTCTTTTATAAACAATATATATTTTACAAGCATTGCAATACCAGTTTTTTTACTAAATAATTATATAGAGATATAAAAAACCTTTTTTTAAAGTTCTTTATTTTGTGGTTTTTATAAAAAGGTTTTAAATTTATATTCTTCCGCAATTAACTTAATGGTTTAAACTTTTAAAACACAAACGTATAGCGGATGTTGATAATGACAAAAAGTGAAGCAAAACTATTATCGTGTATATGTACACAAGATATTAAGTTCTTAACATTTTTTAGTATATGTATTTCAAGTTTGATTATTATGTGAAAATAAAAGTTAAACAAACACTCTAACAAAAAGCCACAGATGTCGTTTATTGACTGTGGCGTTGACAATTATTACAAAAACAAGAAAAACCGGAATAATGAATTACAAATTTACATTAATAAACTTTGACGAGCATTACGGTATTATCTTCATGTATATAGAAGATATTAAGTAAGGTTTTGAGTATAGGAGATATTAAGTAAAGGTGTTTATGGGGGAGATATTAAAGATTAAAAAAAAAACTAAAGATAAAGTGCAACAGATAAAAAATGAGTTAAACATTGTCCTCTGAATATAAAAATTTAATATAATGTAAATATAAGAACTAAAATTTTAATCTAAAACTAAATAAAAAAACAATATTAACTAATATTATTATTTTTTAATATATATATATATATATATATATATATATATATATATATATATATATATATATATATATATATATATATATATATATATATATATATATATATATATATATATATATATATATAAAATATTGGTTAATATTAATTTTTTTATTTAGGATTAGATTAAATTTCGGAATAGTTATTTTATTTTACTATTTAAACGTTAAGTCACTTTAACTTAACGTAAACTAATTCAGCATAACTAATTTAGCGGAACATACGTAATATTCCAATATTTATATATTTATATTTTTATTATTCTTTATTTATTTTTTTATTTATGCAAACAAAATAAACTGCTTACACTGGTTATCGTAATGTGATCATTTGGTTTTCAAATTTTAATATTTTTTAAAGAAAGTTCATAATTCATAATTTTCTTTGGTCATCTATCACAAATCAAAAATGATCTGTACATTATGCAACGAAACAATTTGCACCATTACGAATTGGAATAAAATATACTCAAGTTAGTAAAACTTTAAATATTTTTAAAGAATAACTAAAAAATAATTTTACCTTTTTGCAAAAATATCTCCACGAAAGTAAACGTATTTAAACAAAAGTTCGACAAAATTCAGTAAGTAAATAATTATTTTGCGAACAAAGAATTTAAAAAAACATTGCTTGTTCGCTTTTTTTACATACAACTATCTTCATACTGCACCGCAATGTTTCATTTACTCGAGGGTTTATAAAATATAATTTACCTATTCAACTTTTCTATTGTGACGTTTTTATCACGAAGATTTAAGTTTATTTATGCATTGATGGTATTAGTCATTCTTGCAATTTTGTCAATGAAATAACAATGGAAAAATGGCTGCCATTCTAATTATTCAAATGAGTTTCTTCCTTTAAATTGCTTTGACACTTTTAAATGACCGTGATGTCATCGATGGTTTATTAAAATGTGGTTAAACCCCCTCCGAAAACTTTTGAAATTTTAGTGCTTTCTTTATATATATATATGTATACATATATATATATATATATATATATATATATATATATATATATATATATATATATATATATATATATATTTATATATTAAAGCAAATATTTTATGCAGCATTGATCATATTTTTTGGTAAACACGACGGAAGTTTTGTTGTTTATGCATTTATCTATAAATACAAAAACATTTATTTTTAATTTTTGTATTTAAGCATTTATCAATCAAAACAATTGAACAAATTAAAGTTCCTGAAATTAATCTAATTTATGCAAAATTATGCAATATACTTTTATGTAATATAAATGTTTATAATTTTGCATTGACGTTTATAATCTTTATAAAACTTTATCTTATAAATTTAATGCCTTTTATTTTACTCTAAAGATGCATTTTTTGATGTTTGAGGTAGCTAACTTCCTGACATAGAGGAAACTCCAAGTATTTATATGTTTTTACTTATATTAAATAAGAATGCTTTGCAAAAAGTTATATATAATTGAAGCCTGGGAACAATAAGGACCTCAAATTTTAGCTGCACCTACCCCAAACGTGAGAGCAACAAGTTGACAAAGTATTATTTTTAATATTTTCAACTTAGTTTATGTTTATCGATAGATTTTTAATTTTGTAAAATAATCTCTTAGTGTTCAAAAATTATGGCATTACAAAATTTCTAACCCCCTCAAATTGAGGCCTCAATTGTGACCATATGACCAAATATGACTAAAAGACTATTGCTTAAACGCTAAAAGATTATTGTATGAATATTAAAATTTATCTATATATGTAGATTTAGTTAAGAATAGTAAAAAAAATATTTTATTAACTTGTTGCTCTCACGTTTGGAGTAGGTGTAGCTAAAACTTTAGGGCTTTTTTATTCCCAGGCTCCAATCATCGCAATTTTGTGCAAATTTTCTTTATTTTACATAAATATAAACATGTAAATGTTTGGAGTTTTCTCCATGTCCAAGTTAGCTACCTTAATCATTAAAAAGTACTGCATTGGTGTCTAAAAGTTTTACCATGGATTTTTTTAACTTAATAATAAAATGTTTTTACTTAAAAATATGTCATGTCAACAAAAGTTTAGCCATTAACAACATTAGTTGCTAATGGCTAAAAAATTTTAGTTTCTCGGCTTGCTTTCTACGATATCAAGTTAATTACCTTCATGAGTATTTTGTGTTTCTCAATTCGTAGATGTTTAGAATAAATCTCTTTTGTAACATAAGATGCTTAATTATTTGTTTTGATTCATAACTCTAATAATAATTATTTGTTTTGATTCATAACTCTAATAATAATTAAACTACCAGCATTATTTAATAATTTTTGAAAAATATTATGTATTACTAAATTACTATTTGATAAAATCTTAGAACTTAAACCTAAACTTTTTTATTTTTTGGTTGTGGCTTTAACTTTCTTAACCAACTTGGTTAACAGCTTTAAAGCTACTACATGTGGATACAGTAGGCAAAAAAATAAATGGCTTAAGCATTTTTTTGAAGTTTTTTTTTTAACTTATCCGTTTTCTCATATTTTTTTAAAACTGTAAAAAATGTAAATGTACATCAAAGAGTACTACTATTATGAAGATTTTTATATGTATTTTTGCATGATTTTACCAAAGGATTATTGTTTTTAAAAACATTAAAAGCGCACAGGTGTTACATTGGAAGCAAAAAATTAAATGGCAGAAAAACTTTATTTAGTATTTTTTTTGAATTTTTGTGGGGAAAAAAATAAAGTTTTGGTAAGTTCAAGTCTAAAATTATATTTACATATGTAACACATAAGATGCGTTCATATGTTACATATAAAATATATTTGTAACACACAAGTTTTGATTAATTGAATAAAATTGATTAATTTACAGCAACATGCGCATTGTAAAACGACATTGGGCGATTTCTCAAAGAAACTTGGCTGTGGATTTGGTAAATAGTGGCAAGACCTACAGAGAAGTTAATAAACAGACTGGAATCCCTTTTCGAACTGTCGGCAACATTATAAAAAAAGCATAATTTAAATGGGACTACAACTGATATATCAGAAAGAGGCCGTAAAAGAAAAACATCTGCTGCTATTGATAGAAAGATTATTTTACAAGTGAAGAAAAACAGATTTGAAGCTGCTCACAGATTTGAAAGAAAATCAGATTTGAAGCTGCTCAAAAGATTGCTGACAAAGTTAAAAACAACCACAAAATCATGATTTCAACTTAAGCTATCTGAAATAGAATTAGAGAACAAGGATTTCATAGTAGAGTATGTCGCAAAAAACCTTATTTGACTCTAAGACATATGAAACAAAGATTATTATTTGCAATAAAGTATGAGACAAGATTATCGAGTACTAGAAGTAAGTAATTTGGAGTGATGAATCCAAATTTAACCTTATCTCTTCGGATGGACAGCAAAAAGTTTGGCAAAAACAAGGTGAGGCTTACAAGTTGAGTTGGATGAGAACAACAGTAAAACACGGTGGTGGAAATGTCATGGTGTGGGGATTAATGACTTGGAGAGGAGCTGGCAAACTTACTTTCATTGAATAACTATGAACACCAGTTCGTATATAGACATTTTAAAGCAAAATTTGAAACCCTCTGCTCGTAAATTTAGATTTGGAAACAACTTCGTCTTTCAACAGGACAATGACCCAAAACATACTGCCATAGCAACAAAGGAATTGCCTACCCAGTCCCCCGACTTTTATCCGATTTAGCATTTGTGGTACATTTTAGAACGGAAAATTGGAGATCGAGCTTACAGAATTTATCTAAAAGCAGCAATAGTCGAAGCATGGGAGAAAATCACTCCAGAAGAAACCAAATCTCTTGTGGAATCAATGCCTCGATGTCTGCAAGCAGTTATTCTGCCAAAGGGTGGCCCTACTAAATATTGATATACTAAATTTTTTGGGTAAATACTACATTTTTTGTCTGATTTTGGAATTTTTCTTATTTGTGCTATTATTTTTTTTGATCAATAATTTCAAATATTTTTTGATCAATTATTGATCAAAAATATTTGATCAAAAATTGATCAAATATTTTCTCGCAAAAAAAAAATGGCACAAATAAGAAAAAAATAATAATAATATGGATGGAATTTATTTTCCCTAATTATAATGCGAGTTGATTACAATTATAAAAATGGTAAAACTAAGAGAGCAATCAATATAAAACGAGTAGTATTAATATAAACATTTTTTTTTTAATTTTTTTTAGGCGCCCCATGAAGACCTAATGGCCTTGTCATAGAACACTGCGGAAGAGCATTTAACTAGGAAATTAACGCCTACTTCCTTACCGATGATAAAAGCAATTAAAAAAAAAATAATTATGTTTTTACAGATGATTGTGTGATTGCATCAGCTGTTAGCCTTGACATAATCTTAACAGTTTTAAATCGTTATCATTATGAAACTTAAAGGAGCAACAAACGATATTCAGAGATTAGATCAAAGAAAATAGTTCAGGAACACTAAAGAAACAGACCAGCATTCTTTTATTACTTTTACTCCTAATGTAATTGATTAAAATGATTACAATTAAAACTAAATAAAAGGTAAACTCGACAAATGGCATCACTCAAATTGGATGTATTTGATTAACAAAACTATAATGAGTGTTGTTTCAAAAAAGTGAATGTATTGATTTTTAATTCCATGACCAATTTTTAACAATACATCCACCTTCATTGTTTATAAATTCTTTTCAATGCTTAATTAAAGAACGAATGTCGATGGTGTGGAACTCTTTCGAATCAAAAAAAGTGGTTTTGGTGCTGTTGGAGTAACTCATCATTTTCAAATCTTTCATTGCGCATATAACCGTTTGTGATTAGAATAAATAATAATCATTTGATTCATAGTTATCATTTATCTTTCAAACATTTGAATGATAGTGTTGTGTAAAGTGAGTAACCCTTTCTTTTCTAAAGTTGATAGCAAAAATTATTTTTCAAAAAATCTTGGTATAACCGTTCGGTTAGAACATTTTTGACGTCTTAAAAAGAGATTTTACTAACTCAATGATTAAGTAAGCGATAATATTGATGTTTTTATAAGTTTTCCTTAATAAAAAGTAACAACTTTCAACAACAGGATTTTCTTTTTATGCAGTGACTAAAGTATTTCTCACGTTTATGCAACCACAAGAATTATAAATAGATATTTGGCTTTTCTAGGGAACTTAACTTGTTATATTATTTTAAAGTACTGGTTGATGAACTATGCAATTGTGATTCTAATCCTAAATATCGTTTTGAAAAATGAGCAAAACTTAATTAAAGAATTTGAGCGAGTATGAAGACGAAATCAACAACCGACTAACAAAAATTTTATTTCATTAATTATAATCAGTTTTTCCAATAATATAATATAAAAATAAAATATTAAAAAAATATAAAATTATAAAAAAAAACTGCTCACAGAGTTTTGGGGTTCAGACTCATTACATAGGGTTTCGCTTTTAGCGTCATATTTTTATACAATAACTCAGCATGGACATTTATATAAGAGATTTTTGCTCTACATACCAAAATATTATTATATTGGTATGTAGAACTTGAGTTGGTTGAGTGGGACAGATTTCTTACATTAGACCGTTTAACGTAAAATAACCCAGTTTACAAAAGTTTCCTTTCTTATTTTAAACTATAAAACTTTTGAAAGACTGGTGAGAAGATTTTTTACTTTAATTAAGAGACTTATTTGCCTCCCTAATCTCTTTAAAAGTTTGAAGTTGTATAATAGTAGGAAAAATATTGAAACAATTTATCTTCTTCTCTTTAGTTTGCAAATAGTTTGCGAGTAGTGTTAGCAAGTATAGTAGTTGGTAATGCGGTATAGAAGTTCTCTCCAAACAAAGATAAATTCTTGTTTCTTTTTTTCATTCTCAAAACTCGTTTTACCTATGTGGCAGACATTTTGTTAAATATTTTTGTTAAATATTGAAATAAGATTTATAAGGTAATTTTACAAAACTAATAATCTTTCATCCTTTTCCTACAAATTTAACTTTTTGTCTTTCGTCTTACAAATGTATAACAATCACTAATGTAAGATAATGAGTTATGATTGAGATTATGAGATTATGTTTGCACTTAGTTTTGAGAAGCCATCCTATTAAATCCATTAAGCCATCCTATTATATAATTGTTGTAAAAAAACAATAGATAATTAACTTTTTTTAATTATTGAATGAAAATATCGAGCAAAAAACTCTCTTTTAAAAAGTAATAGATTATTGCGAAGAAACTAAAGCGACAAAAGCAAAATATTTAAATTTAGCTAAAAAATGCACAAAAAATCAGTTTAATAATCATGAAACAGAGAAAAAGTTTATTTATTGGACTGTCTTATCAATAGTGATTACCTACAGCATTTTTTTTTTTAAGTAATTATTTAACTTAAGTTTACTAATTAAGCTAAATTAACTTAAATAACTTAAGTTTAGTTTTAACAGAATAAATTGCATAATAGAATAGATACAATTCTTGTATTTTCCAGTATTTTATTCCTGTGTTTAACTACTTTTTTTTTTTCCATATGAAAACAAAAATGAATTTAATTTAGAATAATATTTATTCAATGTTATTCTTAAATAAAAAACATTGGAACTATCTAATTATGCAAAATAATTCAAGAAAATTTAAATTAAAAATAACTTTGAAAAAAACTTTTTCCTCCTATTTATATATAAAAAAAAAAAAGTTTCCTAGCAAAACTTTCCTTGCAAAAAAATTTTTTTCTTCCTGAGAATTCGAATGGTCTCGTATTTTTGAAATATAATAGTTCCAGATTGAAAGTTTTGTTTCATATTTGTGATCAATAAGTTCGAAGTAATTATCAAATATTTTGGGGATCAAATTATTTTTTTAAGCAATAACTGAATGACGCAACAGTTTTTTTTAGTAAACATTAAGAGCTTTCAATTCTCTCATTATTTGTTTACTACTAACATAACTATTGGTATTTGTTATAATACAACATGCTTGTTTTTTGTTTTTTTTAGACTAAAACTAGTTTTTATTGGTGTGTACTTGCCCAGGCAATATGGCAGTAGCTAATGTAACTATGAACAAATGCAAAACATAAACTTTTAAGACATACTTGATTTAAAATATATTTAGATTTATGCATAATCCCGATACTTTAAGATTTATTTCTAATAACTTAATGTGCTCTTTCCTTTTTATATGTTTATCTAGTATTACTCCTAGAAACCTCACAGAAAATGCTCTTTTTAATTCAGTTTTGTGAGCTAAAACTGATTTACTATGTGAAAAATAATATTTGATTAGGTGTAGAAAGCTCGAGTGTCATCTGCAAAAAGAATAAGTTCAGTATACTAGAAAACAAAAACATGTTGTTGGTTTGGATAAAAAAAAGCAAAAACTTAGAATGGATCCCTGGCGAACGTCATAAGTAACGATTTCAAGGGAGGTATAATTATAATTGTAATATAAAGCTTTTTTCCGATTGTTTAGATAGTAACATATTTACTAAGTTTGTAGAAAACTTAGAAGAAACTCGTAATCCATTGTATCGAAAACCTTTGACAAATTGATAAATACTCCAATTGTATATTAATTTTTGTCAAACCCATTCAAGATTTTTGTAAACTAAATTTATTAGTGCATTTTCAGTTGAATGGCTTTTTCTAAATCCGTATTTGTTATTAAAAAGGATATTGTGATTTTGAGATATGTAAAAGGTCTGTTGCATATTATGCGGTCCAGTACTTTTGAGAAGCATGGAAGTATCGAGTTAGGCTAAAACTTCTAAAACTTTGATGATGGCGGGTACCCGGGCACCCGCCCATTGGTTACTGCCTGGGTAGCATTACCGAACGGCGGGTTACCATCATTTGATAAGTTTAAAAAAATTTTCTTGTTGTTAAATATTTTAATAGTTACAACTTCTTTAACAGAATTTCTAAAAACATTCGAAAGTTCGAAAAATTGTTTGAGTTTCTGATTCAGATACTTAGAATCACCTCAATGATTATTATTGTTCCTTTGTACAATATTTTCCTATACGTAAATCAGAATATCTCTAACTTGTTTATTAATTTGTCTCTCGGACAAAATAGCTATACTACATTTGCCCGCAAGTACATGTGCATACCATTGACTTCAGTTGACTTCAGTGCTATCAGGTTGCACTTTCTTATATATTATGATTTAAATAATAATTTATAAGAAATATATAAAAACAAATATATTTAAATCTTTATGCTAGTATTTTTAAACGGACTAGAGCAACATTAAAGTAAAGTAAAATTTAGATATAAGTGAAATGAACTACTCTTAATAAATGACATCATTGAACCAAAAGTTTCATTTAACTGTTTATAAGAACAACTTTATAAAAAATATGTGCTTTTTTAAAGTGGACTTAGGTACCTGCCCGATCGTTCAACGGATACCGAGGCATACATTTTCAGTTTAGAATATTCTAAGCAAGCAGCAGAGCTATTATAGTAGTTCGGCTCAAGGCCATGGAGAGGATAAGAATGTGCAGGTGCAATTATTTTTTTAGGCCCTTACCCCCGCTTGCTATGCATATATATATATATATATATATATATATATATATATATATATATATATATATATATATATATATATATATATGTATATATATATATATGCATATATATATATATATATATATATATATATATATACATATATATATATATATATATATATATATATATATATATATATATATATATATATATATATGTAAATTATGTTAGTGTATTTTACAAATAGAGTTCTCAATGTTCTTAAAGAACAGAGCAATAATAAATTAGTAAAAAACACTTATCTAACTTTTTCTTCTACTTGAAGTTTCACCATTGCTGGATCATCAGGAAGAGTACTCTTCCTGAACTCTTCCTGATGATCCAGCAATGGTGAAACTTCAAGTAGAAGAAAAAGTTAGATAAGTGTTACATATATATATATATATATATATATATATATATATATATATATATATATATATATATATATATATATATATATATATATATATATATATATATATATATATATATATATATATATATATATATATATATATATATATATATATATAATATATATATATATATTGGTAATTCCGCGAGAAAAGGAAAGTAAAAAAAAAAAGCCCCAAGCCCCTTCATGAAATAGAGAAAAATATAATTTTACAAGTTCTAATATTATACAAAAGTGTGAATCAAAAAGTGTAAAAAGAAAATTTTAAATTTAAAGTTAAAAAGTTTGAGAAAAAGTTTAAAAGTTTCCAAAAAAGAAAAAATATTTTAAACAAAAAATAAAAAATTTACATACATATATATATATATATATATATATATATATATATATATATATATATATATATATATATATATATATATATATATATATATAAACAAACTGATTTATATATATATATATGATTGAAAAAAAATTGCGATAATTGGAGTCTGGAAACAGAAAAGCCCTAAAATTTTAGCCACAACTGCCCCAAACAAGAGAGCAACAATTGAAATATTTAAAACACATAAAATATTTTTTGTACTATTCTTAAATGAATTTATATTCATCAAAAAATTCTAAATTTCATACTATAATCTCTTAGTGTTCAAAAACTATGACTGTACAAAGTTTGAACCCTCTCAATTTGAGGGGGTTACATTTTATAAGGTTATAATTTTTGAACGCTAAGAGATTGTTGCAGAAGAGTATACAAAAGAACAATTTTGTTAAAGCAAGGTTGTCTTGCGTGCCTTTTTCTTCGCAAAATTATGTATAATTGTATCAAAGTCTATATGTTTTGCAATATCAGACTTATTACTCAGCCTACCCAGGTCGTTAAGACGATCCTGACTCATAGTAGACCTGAGATAATTTTTAATAAGTTTAAGCTTGCTGAAGCTTCTTTTTGCTGATGCTACTGTTGTTTGTGCTGTAAGAAATATTCTCGAATTGACACGAGGTTGGGAAATATACTTTCTAGCTTGCACTCTGCCAAAGCAATTAATATTTCCAGTGCACCCAAATGTTTTGTCTCGAAATTAGTTTTGTAAATCATTATAATGGGTTTAATTTTTTGCACAAAGTTTTCACTGACTATATTTTTAGAATATTTTTTCGTAAAATTAGCTGTTTCGTGTATTAATTCCTCCTCAGACATTTTTTGGCAGTTCCAAAGAAAGAAGGTTTCAGAAATCTATTTTGCCGCGCTAAAACGAACTTTAAATCCTCCAATAACATTATTATTATTATACTACCTAAAAAATTTGCTTTCGTAATCGGGATTCCAAGGGAGATTTGCCTGCCTCACTCATTTTACTCACATTTTTATCGTGGAATTGTTTTCTGCTATCGTTCCTAAACAATTTTATTTCTATATCAAGACTAGATGCAACAAGCTTAGCTTCACTCCACATTAATTAGAAATTAAGCACATTAATTGGAAATTAAACGAATAGCTTTTAATTATGAAAGTGAGCTTTCTATATTTGAAACTTCAATATCAAAGTCGCGTGGCGGGCTTAAATGACTTTGTTGCGGATGGTAATATTCTTTGCCACACAATTGACATTATAATGCAGGTAAAGGTACTGATACAACAAATTGCTCCACGATTCTCGTTTTTAGTTTTTGGAGTAAGATTTAGCTAGAGCAAATCTTCCGAAAATGCTTTACTCCTGGAAGGTGAGCTACAAATGGTTTTACACTCTCTATTTTATCTGACTACCTTGTGCCAGATATACCGTGAAAGGGACAACCAATACGCTTAGATAATATTTCCCACCTCTTTGGACAACAACTGAATAAGGTGTATATTGTTTGCATAGTTCCGAAGTAGGTTATGGCTTCTGCAATACATTCAGCAGCATCATTATCACCTAAGTTGTGTGGCTGCCACAAAGAGAAAGCAAAGCAGTAGGACACAGCTCTTTTATTATAGCTTGTACTCCTTTGTATTTGCCTGACATATTTGGCGCATTATCATAACTTTGAGCCCTACAATCAGCGAGTGGAATAGCGTTACTTTCTAACGTTTTTGTAATCATTTGAGAAATTTTAGAACCATCTTTGTTACTACAATCTACAAATTTCAAAAATTGTTCCACAATTTCATATCGTGATTCATGGTAAACTAGGTAACGAACTTTACTAGTCAGACTAAATTGGGTCTAAAGTGGTCAGCCGGCTAATGTCAGGCAACGAAGACCTTTTTTTTTTTTTAGATCTATGTCGGCAAAAAAGTTTTTCTAAGTCTTAGACGGCAAATAACAGGAAGGTCACTCCCCCCCTCCTTTAAAATCTTTTTGGGACGGCCCTATTCATGAATGCCATTTTCATTTTTCTCTATTTTCACAAATTTACATCAGTATTTGTTTCTAATTAAATTCGTTGTTTTTTTACACCTAATTGAATGTGTCTTTTTTGTGCTCCCGATTTATGTATTTAGATATTTTTTGTACACAGAATCTTAAAAATATCAAGTTAATAAATTAAAAAAAAAAATTAACAATTTTTTTTCTATAATAAAATAAAGAAAAAATTCCTTTTTTTAAATTTGCATCAACCACGTTTTTTCTCGTTAAGGTGGAATACCCATAGATCTATCAAATTTTTCGAAAATTTTTTTTTTATAAATTAATCAGATAATTATAATCTCTTCAGAGAAAAAATAATCTTTAAAGACTTTTTTTTAAATTTTGTATATTTCTTCAGAACTTCAGGCTGTTTTTTTAAACTTTGTATATTTCTTTCGATCTTCAGACTATTTTTTTAAATTTTGCATATTTCTTCAGAAAACAAGATTTTACTAAAGAGTTTTATTTTCAAAAATGATCCTCAAATATATTACTAGAAAAAAAGTTATCAAAACAAGTTTATCGATTTGTTTCTATTTTCTATTATTCGCATTTATATTTTAATTATTTATTTCACATTTATACTTTTATTGTTTTATTGGTATTTTTTCATCTTTTATAATTATTAAAACTGTTTTTTGCTAATTTTTATTTTTAATTCTCTTGCCAAAGTTATAACTATTTTTTTTCAGTTTACAATTTATTTTATAATTTATTTATGTTATAAATATATATTATGTATATATTTATAACATTATATATATATATATATATATATATATATATATATATATATATATATATATATATATATATATATATATATATATATATATATATACATATATATATATATATATATATATATATATATATAATATATATATATAATATAATATAATTATATATATATTATATATATATATATATATATATATATATATATATATATATATATATATATATATATACATATATATATATATATATATATATATATATATATAATATATATATATAATATAATATAATTATATATATATTATATATATATATATATATATATATATATATAATATAAAAGTGCTGCATTTTTTCAATTTAGAGAAATAACTATGTAACTGTTTAGAGACAAAGTTCTTCAAGTTTTATTCATCACAAAGTTCATTATTTGTACACAAAAATTAATAAATTAATCAAAAGTATTAAAAAAAGTGGATTTCCTACTGGACAAAACAAGTGCAACTCGACAAAATGTTGACCAAGCTGTATTTCGCTATCAATATTTCGTGGCGAATCCTTTGTTGTCGATCACAGCCTTGCATCTTCGAGGCATAGATTCGATCAGGTGATCAATGAAACTTTGTGGAATCGCTGCCCAGGCCTTTTGGATTTGTTCCAACAGTTGATCCTTATTACGAACACCTTCACGATTAATTCTGCGGTTGACAATCTCCCACAGGTTCTCGATAGGGTTGAGATCCGGAGATTGAGGCGGCCAATCCATCACCGATAGGTGGTTGTCTTGAAACCGCTGCTTGACTACTTTTGCAGTATGTTTTGGATGGTTGTATTGCTGAAAAACCCATTTTATTGGCATATTCCATTCAGCATGAGGTAACATAACATCTTTCAGGATATTTTTATACATGAAACGGGCCATTATTCCATCGTTTCGATGTATTGGACCTAGACCGTTAGCAGAAAAATACCCCCAGACCATTACATTGCCTCCACCATGCTTCACGGTCTTATGGCAGTAACGTAAATCGAGGCGTTTTCCGGCCGGTCGACGTACACGGCAAATGCCATCGCTCCCAATGATGTTGAACTTCGATCACTGAACAGGATAGTTCGCCATTTCTGCACATTCCAGTCAATATGAGATGTAGCAAACAGGAGTCTTTTCTTCTGGTTTTTTAGTGAAATCAGCGGTTTCTTTGCAGGGCGTCGAGAAAACAATCCGGCTTCAACAGCACGTCGTCTGATTGTTCAGTCCGATACAGGCAGCTCTAATTGCTTTTGTATCTCAACTGATGATATCCAGGAATCCTTCTTGATGGATCTAACGATCATAGAATCCTCTTTAGAAGTGGTGGAACGCGGTCTTCCACCTTTGTTATCTGCTGCCAACTTCCCCGTAGAACGATATTTGGAATATAGTCTTGATACGGTCCATTTTTTCACGAGATATTTATCACAAATACTTTTTTTGTGACATTCCACTTACGTAATCGCCAATAATTTTCTTTCTTAGTTCCAATCTAAAACTGTCAGGAGCCATTTTTGCACTTGAAGTCATAAAAATAATAAATATAAATAATCACGCTTCTCAAGGCTTACCGTCTTACATTTACCTTGTGATGATACAATAATGCTCTGTGGAACACAACGTCTTGGTTGGATGTGGACTGTATTGATGTAATGAAACACTTGATGTATTTACTTCTTGTATTGATGTTCTTTGAAAAAACACTTTGATAAAACTCACTTCGATAAACTGTCTTGATAATACTGACTGATTGACTTCCATATACTGACTGAATTTCATGTCGATTTACATGTCTCTTATATAGTAAAATGAACCTGTGTGAACCTGTTCTGGAAGATTCTAGATGCATCTTTTTGATGCTTCTGGAAGCTTCTGGATGTTTGTGAATGTTTCTGGATATTTCTGGATGCTACTGGATGCTTCTTCTGGAAACTTCTCGAAGCTTCTGCATGCTTTTGGAAACTTCTAGATACTTCCTTTAATTATTAAAAAACTTCCGTGACGTTGACACGGAAGTTTTTTAATAATTAAAGGAAGTATCCAGAAGTTGGACTTGTTTTGTCCGCTGCAAAATGGCACTTGTCACCGAAATTCTGCCTGTGTGCTGTCACCTGTCAGCTGATTGCTCATGTCATGGCATGCTATGACTCAAGAATCCTGAACTGTTTGCTGTGGTAGTTTAGTTCGTTTCGTTTTTAAGACATGTAAAATTAGGAACACTTTTTAGCATGGTTCGATGTTGGTTGCAAATGTTTTGTCCAATATTGTATATATATATATATATATATATATATATATATATATATATATATATATATATATATATATATATATATATATATATATATATATATATATATATATATATATATATATATATATATATATGTGAAGGGGTCAGGGGATGTCAGTTTTTCGCAAACTGAGAAAACTCAAAATCCATTTTCAAAGTCTTCCTTTTCACCCTTAATCTTACAAGAAGAAGTTTGATCTTGATTTTTATTTTTTTATTGACCTTAGAATGAATGAAAAAAATATAATGTTTTTAAATAGTTACAAAAACTGTTTGTTTGCTATTAAATTTTGCAACCTGTCTCTAAATATGACGATATGACGTTCCCTGTTTTTGATTTGCACAACACATTTCTTTAAAACTGGGGTTACCTTTGAGCGATTTAAGCGCTAATATCCTTTCACTAACCAATATTATCTTTTTTTTTTCAAGTTACTTTTTATTCCATCGATTGTAACTCCAATGGAAGTGAGACAAAGAAGACCTAGAATACGAAGTGAAGAGAAAGATTTACACTGCTATTCTTAGGCTAAAAAACATTTTTATATTTATTTTCTGAAAATTTAAATTATTTTAATTTTATTATAAATTACAAATAAAAATCCAATATATGCTCATTGGTTTATGGTGGTATATAATACCAAAACTAACTTTTTGCACTAACTTGCCAATAAATAAGTTTGTGTATACTCTGAAAATATTTTGAAAAAAAAATTACATGCTTTATGAAAATGTATAACTACTTACCAGTTGTTTGTATAACTACTTACCAGGACTTTCTGTATTCTTTCAAGTCTAGATTTGCTTATGTTAAATATAGAAAGAAACGCTTTATAACAAATTTGAATTTTTACAAGGGAGTCTCTTGCTATTAATAAATGATATTGATAAGAATAGCAGTGTAAATCTTTCTCTTCACTTCGTATTCTAGGTCTTCTTTGTCTCACTTCCATTGGAGTTACAATCGATGTCAAAAAAGCATCCTGTTGGTCTTTACATGACATTTCATTGAACTTGTCCAAAATTGTTTGTCTATCTTGCAAACTAATAACTTCAAAACACTTCAAACGAATGCAGTTACAAGACTCGCCCATTATATGACTTGAAAGTTTCAATTTTTTTTTACTATCTCGTTTTCTGCCATTTACTTGTTTTTTTCTAGGTTTTTTTGTGATTTCAGGTTGTGCGTCTGCCATTATTTTTTTGGCCGTATTTATCCTTTTCAAAACAAAAAATATCGGACATTCCTGGTTTTACGGTAGCAACAGCAATACATTCCCTGTTTTTACGTAGCAGGGGTATTCTTTAATCCCCAAATTGGCCCCTTAGTTTTTATTTTTTTGCTTCAAATTCAATATAGAATGTAGGCTATGATTTGTATAACATGTTAATAAAAAAATCTCAAAATTTTCAAAAACTGACATCCCCTGTTTTTGCCCTGACCCCTTCATATATATATATATATATATATATATATATATATATATATATATATATATATATATATATATATATATATATATATATATATATATATATATATATATATATATATATATATATATATATATATATATATATATATATATATATATATATATATATATATATATATATATATATATATAGAAGGTAACATAATGCAAAGTTACAACATCAACTGAAGATTTAACAAATACATTTTACATACATTTTTAGTAGAATTCTAGAATGTTGTTCATAGAGAGAATGAATTTTTTTAATTTAGTTTTAGGAAAAAATAGGAAGAGTAATAGAAAGATCAAAATTTGGTAATACTACTTATTTCCAAAGATAGAATGGCACAATATGCAATACAAAATTGATTGAGCTTTGTTCTACAAAAAAGTTCATTTAAAAAGCTATTATTTCTTAATATGTATTTATTTATTGGTTTTAAAGAAAAAAGGTCGTTAAAAACAGATGAAGATAAATCATTTTTCCATACAAAAGCAAAACATAAAACATTAAATATGTTAAGTTTATAAACATCTAGTACCTTCATATAATCAAAAAAAAACTTTGAATGTGAAAAGCGATCCACATAATTAACTACGCGGATTGCATGTTTCTGAAGGCGATAAATATGTTGTAATTTACTTTTCTCCGTACTTCCTAAGGCAGTGATTGCATCTATATTATGATTGCAATTTATATAATTGTTTGTAAATGAATAATAGAGTAGGGTTAAGTTTTTTTTGTTTAGATAATTTCGGGCTTTGTATGAAATGGCAATATTTTTTAAATTTTGGTGCTTACAATGTAAGATCATGCAAGCCTTACATCATGTAAGCCTTACATGATCCATATGTAAGCCTTATGTAAGATCCATATGTAAGACCCTTATGTAGGGTTGCCAGACGTCCCAGTTTTCTGGGATTGTCCCGGTTTTGAGATCATTGTCCCGTGTCCCGAAAGAGGTCTTCGGGACGCTCAATCGTCCCGGTTTTTTTGCGTTGCAATATTGCAAAAAAAATTATAATTATCTATCACACTTTTTCGAATTTTCGAAATCGAATTAGCTTTGCCTTTCTTGTTCGATGGGTTTTAATATAAAAATTTTCCTGTTGGGTAGTTTGTTATTGTTATAAATGACAGATGGTTAAGTTTTGTTTTTGTTTAATTTAATCTGTGGCCGTCGTGGGAAAATTACTTTTTTATTTACAATATTTAAAGCTATTAAAAAACTCACATATTTAAAAATATGTGAGTTTATTTTTTTATATAGTTACCAAATGCCAAAAAGAAAGTGTAAATTTCTACAAAAATATACAGAGCAATTTCCTTTTGTTAAAAAAGGCAAATTTGACACAGAAGCGTTTTGCAAGCATTGTAATTCGAATTTTAGTATCAGTCATGGTGGTTTGTCTGATATTAAAGATCATATCAATAGCCAGAAACACAAATCTGCAGTTGCATCTTCAAGCATGTGTAAAAAACCTTTGACAACATTTTTTGTAAAACGTGATAGTACCGATGAAGACAAGGTAATTGCTAACGAATTATGTTTTGCATATCATGTTGTAAAACATCACCAGTCTTTTAATTCAACGGATTGTGTTAACAAATTAATACCCAAGCTATTTAGTGATTCAAAATTAGCTGCAAAGTATTCAGCTGGTAGAACTAAAATAACAAAATTAATTACAAAAGTTCTTGCCCACCATACATTAGAAATAATTTTGAATGAATTATCAATGTGTTCATTTTATAGTAATAGTACGGATGCCAGTAACCACAAAGCGGAAAAAATGTTCCCACTAGTTGTTCAATATTTTAATAAAAATGGAATTAATGTGAAGCTTTTAAAATTGGAGAATTTAAATGGTGAAACTTCAGAAATTATTTCAAATTTTTGTATCCAAATTTTGAAGGATCACAAAGTGGATTTAAAAAAATGTGTAGCATTTTGTGATGACAATGCTAATGTCAATTTTGGTGGTGTAGCAAGATTAGGAAGAAACAATGTTTTCACAAAATTAAAGGACCAATTAGAAAATCCAGAATGGGAGAAAGTATTAGAAACCTTTAACTACCTAAAAAAAAAAATATATAATTTTAAATGATACGTTCCTATTCAGCCAAATTCAAACCGTTTCAACCATAATGTCAAAAGAAAAAAATAGAGAAGGAAATGAATGGGCGCAGAAATTAACCTCCGAAAAATGGAGTTTTATTTTGTCCAAAATGGAAGCTGAATTTGCAGAACAATGTATCGATACTTTTAAAATATGTGAATATTTATTTTGTATTCCTGGCCATAATGCGAATGTGGAGCGCATATTTTCCCTAATGGAAATTCAATGGTCGGATGAAAGAAATCGGTTACTACCGGAGACTGTAGAAGCAATATTAAAATGCGTCGTTAATTTTACATTTAATTGTTACGAAATGCATGAATACATATTAAAAAAATACAAATTTGTTAAAGGAGGCAAGATCAAGCCGTAAATATGATTAGGAGTATTTTAATAATGTATTTCCACGCTTTTGTATTAAAAATACTTAGTTCCTTTATTTTTGTGTTATTAATTTTAAGTTTTTTTAATTTTATTGACGTTTTTCAATTAATATTATATTATATAATATTAAAAACTTAATATATAATTTATATATTAAGTTTTTTTGTTACAATGAATTTTTTATGTTTTTGAATAAATTTTTATTTTCTTAAAAAAATTTTTATTGTCCCGGTTTGTCTTGGTGAAAATCTGGCAACCCTACCTTATGTATTGACTCATATGTAAGACCCATGTTAGCTTTACATGATCAATATATTTTCTCCAAGTAATATTTTCATCAAGATAAACACCAAAGACTTTTATTAACAGTATCTCTTTTTATTATAGTTTCATCAATATAAATTTGAGGCATATTATTTGGTAAAAAACGTTTTTTTCCACAGTAGTGAAAAATAATCCATTTTGTTTTGATAATCTTTAAAGTCAATTTATTAGCTTTGAACCTTTTAGAAATGTGATTGAGTTCTTTGTATGTAGTTGAAAAGAGTTTATAAATATCAAAATGGGATAAGAAAAATTAATATCATCGGCAAACATTAGGCCGGGTGAATAAAAATAAGCTATTGCTTTCACTAAGTAAGTGGTCAGCTTTACGTGAATTAAAACTTAAAGAATTTTGGTTAAGCTTTTTATTCTCGTTAAGGT
Organism: Hydra vulgaris; assembly: GCF_038396675.1. NCBI lineage: Eukaryota > Metazoa > Cnidaria > Hydrozoa > Anthoathecata > Hydridae > Hydra > Hydra vulgaris. The sequence continues at coordinate 8,620,923 of NC_088930.1, read as the reverse complement.
AAGCAATTACTGTGTAAATTGCTTGACTTGTGAATAAAAATTTGAGCAAAACTGCTCAAGTTTTTATTTACGTAAAGATGACCAATAACTGAGTAAAAAAAATTGCTCATTTTAATTCACCCGGCCAATTGTTTTTCAATTCGGAAGCTTTGTTTAAATCGTTTACATAGATTAAAAATAGTAGTTGTCTGAAAATAAAACATCATTAGAAAAAATTTTGAAGTCTTCATTTTTCAGCCAGATTTTTAGCAATCGTGTGTTTTTATATGACGTATGCAACCAGCTAAAAGAAAATTAAAAAATATAGTATATTTTGAGATGTTGCAGTTTCAACAATGAAAAATGGCTGATTAAAATACTGATATTCCGTGTAGTGCTACATGGAAACCAATTATCCGTTTAAAAAACTTTTACCAGGTTGCATTAACCAAACTGTTGTTTTTTAAATATTACTCAATTTTATTTTAATTACTTCATTAGAATCTGAGATTTTTTGGACGATGCAAAATGCATATTTTGTATATCCGCCATTTTATGTGGTTGCGACGACGACATAACTACCAGTAATTTTACAATTCTACATTTCGTTTAGTATAGTCAATTTTATATTAGCTCGAACTTATTTTTATACAAATGATTAATTTTTAAATCACGGTTAAAATTCTATTTTAAAAATTAGCAGATCTTTTATAAGTGATGTTTCAACCAATTTATATGGAAATACTTTCTGTGGAAAAATTTATTTCATTTTCCCAGATATATATGCATTAATGGAAAGGTCCTAAAATTGATTTTTGATCGTTGAAGTTTTATTCGAAAAATTTGGAAGTAGGACTAAAATATGAGAAAATATTTAAATGTACTTATATGATTTTAAAAGCACGCATACAAGTAAGCGCAATAAAAACAACACAATATAAAAACTACTTTTAAATTTTTCATTGCACTTTATATACATAAAACTTATCTACACTAAATATAAAAATATGTACAATATTTACACTTTTAGTTTTTCCTTTTTTTTCACAGAAATCCTTTAACAAATTAACGGTAGCACCTGCTGAAGTATAAAACTGTATAATTGTAGAAAACTTAAAAAAATTCTTACTAATTTAATAAGGTTATTCTAGTTTTTGAAAAAATAACAAAAATAAACGCAAACAAACGCAAGCTGGAAGAAAATACGTCTTTTTTAAAAAAAAACAAATTAAAAAAACTAGTACAAAAACACCTATAATGAAATTCCCTGTATAAATAATATCTATTTTGACCTGTTTAAGAGCTACCTGTTAAAAATAATTGAAATTATGGCTAATAAAATGAAATGCCAATATTTTCTACTTATCAGAACAGCTGAATTTGTTTCCGCGCTCCAAGTTGCGCTTTTTATTCTAGAAGATTTAAGCACTGACAAGAAATAGTTTGATGTTATCTTTGGATTTTTTTCGTTTATATATTTGTTAAATCTTTGAGCTTCAAACGTACAGATGTGAAGCAATCGCTGCGAAACTTCAGTGGATGAAAACATAACAAGTATATCTCCTTCAACTGTGAGATGACCATGTAAGTTGCAAGCACTCTGTATTTTAAATACTTGTTAAGTTTTTGTTCATTTTAAAGCACAGCAAGAAAGCAAATAAGACTTTTAAGATAAGCAAATAAGACATTTAAAGCCATTTTAACTTTAAACATTAATTAAAATACTTTAACTTACTGCTTTAAGTAACAGCCGCAAGTTAGTAATGATTTCGACAACTGTTATAGCATTATAGCGAATATAATTCCGATGTAGAATGACTTCTGGTTGACTGTACAACAAACGTAAAAATGAACCTATGAAAGATTCAAAATCATGTTGTAACTAATTACGAAAATAAGATAAAAATCTAAAATAAATATTTAATAATTCTAAAAAATGCTACATTTTAAACTTAAATATTAAAAAAGCAAAATAACTCACCACAAAATGAGCAACAAGATCCAACAATCATAACTGTGGTACAACTTGAATGGATTTTTGGACAGATAACATTTTGGCAGCGATCTTGAGATGCTTAAATAAAATTTATTTTAGTTAAGGGGTTATTATTTTGAAAATTATTAGGAAAAAAATTTCAATTTTTTTTTCTACAAGTTTTTAATTAAAAAGCAAATAAGTATTGTTCAATTGATAAAAACTATAAATAAAGAAACCTACTAGAAGTAAGTCTCCTTAGGGTCAAAAACAAATTATTTAATCTTTTAAATATTGCAAAGAATTTTTTAACTCTGATGCATATAACTATCCTCTAATTTGTCTCTAATATACTCTAGATAGATAGAACCCAATATCTTTCAATAATTAATATAGTTTTGCCTATCCCATTAGGCATAATAATGATAACCGATTAAGCATAATGTCATTTCTAGCATATATTGCATATATAATATGTAGAGTATCTGAAGTATGTGATACAAAAAATATATATATAAATATATAAATTATAGTTTTAAAATTACCTCGAACATCAACAGGTAAACAACTTCCAAAATAATCGATAGTTGTTCCTGCTAAGTTCATTTCACATTGATTTTTATAAGTAACACCATCACGACCACAAACATATTCAATCTGAAATATATATATATATATATATATATATATATATATATATATATATATATATATATATATATATATTTTAAATTTAAATAATACTTTGAAATCTAAAAGTCAAACAGCATTGGTAAATCCTTACACTTTTTTGACATAGTTCCATTTCTTCAAAAAATGTTCCTGTAGCATTTGTAAGACAGCTATATTGAGGACAAGGAGGTCCTACAGTTAAACAAGTATTTCTTTTTACAACACAAACTAAATCTGGTGAACATGGGTTTGGATCACATGGATCATTTGCCTGACAATCACCAACATGCAAAGGATCGTTATTGCATCGACATCTGAAAGCAATTTTACAATCAAATAATAAAAAAATTGAAAAAACTCATTAAACCATGATAAATATGTAAAGAAATCTTTTCTCATTAAACTTTTAATTCAAATTTTGTAATTTTTATATTGATTATTTTAGCAGTTTTGAAATAAACTCTACTGAAAAATGACATATATAACAAGAAACTTCAAAATTATTTTCAAAGTGGTTGCATTTTTTTGCCAAGTTTTTATTATCAAGAAATGCTTTTATTTTAAATGTTACATCAAAGAAATTTTTGAAAATGAAGTAATCATTTACAGAAAATAATTTCAACATTGGCATGAAGGATTATAATAATAAATAATTATTTTCTAAAACAATCGATTGGATTAGCTAAAAATAAAAATAACTACTGTTGTTATTATTATAATCCGATCTTCATCAGATTAAATAAATTAATTAAATCTTTACCTTGCATAACAAGAATTTGGATAAGTCATTCCATTTTGAGCACAAACAGGATTATAAACCGAATCACAATCGCAAATGAATTCTTAAAAAATATACAAAGTTTGTATGTATGTATGTATCCATATATATATATATATATATATATATATATATATATATATATATATATATATATATATATATATATATATATATATATATATATATATATATATATATATATATATATATATATATATATATATATATATTATGTATATATATATATATATGTATATATATATATATATATATATATATATATATATATATATATATATATATATATATATATATATATATATATATATATATATATATATATATACACCCACCCACACTCAGACAAAAATAAAACAAAACAAGAATTACCTGACAAACCATGATGTCTTCTTGGACGTACTAAAAATGAGATAAACGGTTAATATCAATAAACGATATATTAGTTTATTACCATTGATGACACCATATTGAAATGGCTATCTGCAGGAGTTTAGTACACATATTGACGGAGGGTTTGGGCTTGTCAGGTAGTGACTATGTACGAAGATCACAAAAGATATAGATATATAATGTTAAAACAAGAGTAACTTCACTATATGAAACACTTTTGCAAATGTAATATTTAAAACCTTGCATTAAGCTTAATACAAGAGTATAAAATCACTTTTGTCTCAAGAATTCAGAAAGAAAATTATATTTTGCTTACTTTATTTTATAAAAAATTCCTAAAAAGAAGTCTTGTGTAAACATAAAACTTGTTTAATTTAACAAAACAGTTAAGTTAAGTTAAATTCAATTTAAAAAGTTAAGATTGTAAATATTAACTTACATCGCTTAGTTTTAACTAAAATGGTGGTTTCTGTTTTGTACAATGAATGGAAAGTTTTAAAGTCATTTCAGTTATTTAAAGAATAGAATGTTTACTGTTTTTACAATCTGTATGAAATTAACATAGAATGTAAAAATAGTTCGCAACACATTTTAATTTCAAATGGGTTGTGAACTATTTATATTTCACAAATGTGAGCACTTTTTTTGCATAGTTGGAGCGTATAAAAAGTTGTACCCTGTTTATTTATTTTGAAAAAAAAAACCTGAAGTTTACATCTTCCTACTTTAAGAAAAAGAATTGTCTTTTTACTGCCTTAGATGCACTGATTTACTTAAATGATTACATAAACGCTTAATGTAAGTATCTCTAACATAGATGGCAATTGCGTGACATTTCCCCCAGCATTTGTCAAAACTTAGGACTATAACAAAATTTCAATCTTTCATTAAAACTACATTTATTTATAAAGCAAATAAGGACCAGGATAACAGGTCACAGGGAGCTAGGTATATCAAATAAGTTAACTCTATCTATTAGACTTTTCTTGCAACAACTTTTCTACCATAAACTATCAATGAAAAATGATAAACGATAATTTTCATTTACTTGACTAGATAATTTATTTACTAGACGAGAAGGAAACATTGTAATAGCAGAGCAAATCAAGACTAGTTCCCTTCCTACTGAGGTACTACTTATATGTTGAGTAGACAGAGCCAGAATTTGAACCTGCAATCCCTTATTTGACATAAATCTCTTAAATTAGATATCTGTTAATAAATAAAGAGATGTAGACCAACACTCATTTTTAAAAAAATGACTTGTCCCGCCCTGGGATAGTTAAAAAATAGTTTGCAAATGTAACTTCAGGGGTTCCTCTAGGTTTAATCCTTGGCCCTATACTCTTTTTAATTTACATTAAGAATCTTCCAGATATTCTCACATCTAAGGTGGCATTGTTCACTAATAATACTACAATTTATTCTTGTCATGATAAGAAGCCAACACTTTTTGATTGCTCGGAGGGGGCATTTGAGCTTGAAAAGAATCTCACTTTTGCTACAGCATGGGACTCACAGTGGCTGGTGAACTTTAATTCAGGTAAAACTCAACTTTTTCAGTTAAATGTAATCGCAATAATTAAGATCTTCCAATATTTATGAATGGTAATGTACTTGATGAGTCATCTACCCTTCATTTTCTAGAATTAACTCTTACTTCTGATCTTTCTTGGATGCCATATATCAAATCCATAGCAAAATTAGCATCTGCTAAGGTTGCATCTCTTTATCGAACTCAACATTTTCTCTATAAATCTCAAATCTGGCCTTGTATGGAAACTGTTGCCATATTTGGGGCAGATCTTATAATGATGCCCTTTCTCTTTTAGACAAGGTACAAAAATGCATTGTAAACATAGTTGGTCCTGGTCTTGCAGCCAACCTCAAAACCATTATCACATAGTCGTAATATTGCTTCTTTTACTCTTTTCTACAAATACTATAATAGGCACTGCTTTAAAGAGCTAGTGTTTCTTGTGCCATCTATTAAAATTCATTCTTGTGTTACTTGTCATTCAATTAAGTCTCATCCTTTTTCTGTGACTGTTTCTAAATGCTCCAAAAGCTCTTACTCGTCTAGTTTTTTTCCTCGAACATCAGTACTTTGGAATTTGCTTCTTTCATCTTGCTTTCCTGATTCATAAAATTTTCAATCTTTTAAGTTTTTCAATCTTTTAAGTCTGTCAATCGTTATCTTGCTCTATACACTTCATCTTTTCACTTTCAGTAACTTCCAAATCTAATAGTGGTTGCTTGCAGCCATGTAGGAAGCGAAGTTGTTTAAAAAAAAGTCATTTTTATATAAAAATTTAGACAATTAAACAATGTGATATCACCAAAATAATACACTATTAAAAAAGTCATTATTGCTAATTGAAAGGATGGAATATTTATACACGCACATATAAAAACTACATATTTTTTATAATAAACCAATTGCAGTTTAACAACTTGTATAATTGGTACTTTGTATATGTTAAAATTTAAACACAGCACTTTAATTTTCACAGCACCTTAATTTTCGCTTTAATTTTAAAATTTAAACACAGTACTCTAATTTTCCTTAATTTTAATTCATCAAGCACTCTTTTAAAGATATATGCAAACATAAAATAACTATATATACATATATATATATGTATATATATATATATATATATATATATATATATATATATATATATACATATATATAAATATATACATATATGTAAATATTTATATATATCTATATATATATATAATATATATATATATATATATATATATATATAATATATATATATATATATACACATATATAAAAATATTGATATATATCTATATATATAGTGTATATATATATATATATATATATATATATATATATATATATATATATATATATATATATATATATATATATATATATATATATATATTTATTTATTTTTATGGTGCCACTATATGTGAATAATAACCTGGGAAAAAAAATTGAAAATAAATAATTTTAAATAATAAATAATATATATATATATATATATATATATATATATATATATATATATATATATATATACATAGACATTTTTATTGTTTATAAATTAACAATCTATCTTAATAATTTTTAACTGTAACACTAAAAAAAATACATACAATTTCCTAATAGCATAGAATCTAAACAACGACGATTTGTACAAATTACATCACCATCACTGCAGATGCAATCATTACATTCATCTGTAAACGTTTCACCGCTTACTAAAGTATAAAAAAAAACATTTTTACAAGAACTAAATAACTTACTTGGGTTGCTACAACTAAACATGATAAGACACAATAGTGAACATTAGTGACTATTAGTGGCATTAGTGAATTTAAGATCAATTTAAAACCAAGTCATATTTGTTTTGATGTTTGTTCTGATTATTTAATTAAAGTCTAGATCAAATTTTTTATGTTTTTTAAGTAACAACTTTATAAAATAATTTTATGATAGGGATTCCTAAAGATTGCAACAGATTTATGCAATAAATCCAACCTCGTATAGCAAAAATATAAAAAAGATTGGGCCATAAGTTTATAAAATGATTAACAGCTAAGACACACCATAACCTTAATTATTTAAACAACCAATTCAAGCAAATCAACCAAAAATCTTATAGGTACTCCTAATTAATGTAAGTAATGCAGATCACTATAACTACTACATAATACGTTGCAGGTATTCACTCACCTGCTATACTTCTGCAATACTGATTCACTTCTTGTGAATCAGTATAACAGAATCAGAATATTTTTTGTTGATTCACTTCTTGAATCAACAAAAAATAATGTGATATTATTTTTTTAAATGACTCCTGCAATAAAGGAACCAAATACCAAAGATGCTTCTAACTTGAAAACAATAATGGCTATCACCATACCTCTGACTTAAGCATTAACCAACAACTTTTAATTTTCTTGCTTGCAGTGCATCTTGGTGCAGTGTTTAAAGCATCTGAAAATTCATCACTATAACTGTAACTCTACTTAGTTACAGTTTGGGCAATTCAAACTATTAAATAAAACAACATTGACAGACTATTTGCCTCTAAAACTAAAAAAAAATTCCTGTGCTAAAGTAAATAAAAAAGACAACAATAAAAAAAAAAAGCAAACCTCTCCATGTTCATTAAAACAATAAAATTGCCAGATAATTACTAATTATTAGCATAAACAAAAGAAAAAAAAAAAAAATACAAGAGCAATTGGATGCTATTTCAGACAAAATATTTCATTTTTTTGTTCTTCTAATTTAATGAAACATTACATACAACACCCATATAACTACTATAAGATGGTTCAAACTGTTTTAAACAGTTTTTTGAGGTTTTACATAGGAAAGAAGCAATAAAAAAGATAAAATAAAAGCTTTTGATGTAGAAATAAGAGAATATTAATATATTTAGGTAAAGTCAATAATTAGCCAATGTCAAAAAGTAGCTAAGAAAAACCTCTACTAGGAGGCCATCTCCTCCAGAAAGTAGATCTTTAAGACAAATTAAACTTTGTATAACACACATCAATAAAATTTAGATATTAAGCTATATAATGCTTTTTAACTACACTTTGATGTCTGTTTAATTGATTATATAATTCATAAAAGTCTAATATTCACTTCAATATTTTATTACAAATTTTCAAGACACAAAAATATTTTTACAATGATAAATTTCTCAAAACCTTTGGATATTACTTACACCATGTTCTGTTATTTACTCTGCATGATCTTTTTAAGTTACATCCAAACTCCTTACAGTTGCCAAAATAAGCAAGTTTTGATGTTTTAGACAATCCAGCAAGACATTCACATACTTGATAGCATTCTTTATCATCATTTTCAACAGTTAGCTAATTAAAATTAAGCTATGTATAATTCAAAGAATATTTATAAACAGAAAAAGTACTAAAATACATTGTAATTAACTTTTTTCTTTTGAAAATACCTTAGCTAAATGGCCAACAGGAATAAGAAGTTTGCTTTCATCGCCAACTGCACAACCTGAGTAAAAAAAGCTAATAGAAGATTATTGTAGATTCCAATTATAAATTCTATGTTTTATTTAAAAATGCAGTGTTGGAAAAAATAAATAAATATAATATTTGATAAATAAAAAATAATATATATAAAAATATTATAAAAACACCTTGAACACAGGAATAGAGTTTGCAAGGAATATTGGATTGATGATCATTACATTGTTGATTGATGAGACACACCTCACCTAAGCCACAAGGATTTCCATGACAGGGCATCTCAACTAAAATTTAAATAAGCAGATAAAATGATAAAATATATGATAAAAAAATCTAAACTTAACACTTTATAAATTGGTTTATAAGAATTTTAAACATAAAATCCCCACAAAAAATCCTCACCAGGATCGCGTGCAGAAATAGATACAGGATTCTTGCTGTTCAAATTAGGGGTATCTACATACGAGTGCACAGATAAGCAGTTTGATTGATTTCCATTTGGTAACATAGCAGCACACACTTTTTGCACATCTAGATTAGGACTGCTCTGCTCAAAATTTAGACATGTGCTTAACATATCTTCACAATCAGCTCTACACAAAATAAAATTCTGAATTTTACTAATACTAATTTGTTGCAGTAAACTGACCAACTACCAAACTAAATTATAAATAAGCTGAGTAAACAAAATTAATAAATTATTTATAGTTTGGCATTTCCTTGTGTGATTGAGAACTAATTATTTATAATTTCAATCATTTCATTGTTTGAATCTACTAAAAGCAGCATATCATTTTTGGGAATCTCATTTATTTTAAAATGTTAAAATGTTTATCACTGGTATAAAGTATTTTAATATTTTAAAGTATTTAATTAATAAATATAAAAATAAAAGTTATAAATTTAAAAAATATTATATAATTAAAAAATTTTATAAAAACATAATTGCAAACATTTTTAAAAATGACTATACCTGCAAACTTGTATTTGAGAGACTTGATAATCACATGGTCTAACTGCAAGCAAGCAAGCCAATGCCTTGAAAAAAACAACGTATATATATACATATATATACATACATACATATACATATATATACATACATTTTTTTGCCAAAATAAAAGCTCATCATACCTAGATATTATCTGCCCAAACCCTTAATTATTGTAGGTATTGAAGCCCCCCACAAATAGGGTTTCAATATGATACTGTTGATGCTTTATGCAAATTAAGTATATATATATAACGTCTGTTCACAAAAAATCCGGAATGAAAAATTGTTCTTAATTGAATACAAAATTAATCAATTTTTGACAAAAATTTTAACTAAAATGAGTGACTGGACATTGTTAACTATTTTATAACCGAAAGTGGTCCTAAATCAGCGGCTTTTCGAACTTTAGTTTTGACTGAATCAATTAGGTTGAAAAAGTAGTCGGGATCAAACTCTTTCAACTTTAATCGAATTCTATTCTTAAGGTGGTCAAGATTTCTCGCAGTAAATCCATTTCCATAAACTTTTGCTTTTAAATGTGCCCGAAAATTTTCAATTGGCCTTAACTGCGGTACATTTGGGGGGTTATCTTTAGCGTCGACAAAGTTAATACCTAAAGTGTTGTAAGTTTCTAATGTGTGTTTTGCATAATGACATCTCGCTCCGTCAGGCCAAAATAAAATTTTTATGTTTTGATGCTTGGAATTTATAAATGGAAGAAGTCTTTTTGTAATACATTTTTTAGAATAAGTTTTTGCATCCAGTGCACAGTTTTTTACAGCAAAATAAGGCGATGAATGACCAAAACAACTGATTGCAATCCATACAAGAACTTTCTTGTCAAACTTTTTTTTGAAGTTGAACTTAATGTTAGGATCAGTTTGAGAACTATCCTTTGTATAGTAGCCAGAGTTTTGTGAACAATTTGCACCATTTACACAGAAATAAGATTCATCGTCCATGATGATTTCAAACTCATTTGATGGCTTGAAAAAAGTTTTTGAAAGTTTTAATAAGTTTTTCTTTTGTTTAATTTCTTGCTTTTCTGTTGTTTTTGGTGCATTTTTTCTTTTGGTATACTTTAGTCCATGCATACTTAATAATCTATTTACGTATGAAACGCTTATCTTATATTTTAGTGCCAATTTTCTTTTCGAAATCCCGATTCTCTCCTCTGCTCTTGCAATCATGGACTCTCTCTTTTCTGGTATAATTTTAAAAGGTTTTCTGCCGCAACCGATTTTTCTATTCATTGGCAAATTATTTTCAGACCTTTTAACTATGTCATAAATTGTAGATTTAGTGATTCTCATTTTCTTAAAATGATCCACTGTAAATTTCTTTCCACTGTTTATGTTTTGTTTATAAAAATTTCCAATCACATTTCTAACATCGTTCTCTTTTAGATGCTCCATGTTTGTTTGAATTAATTATTTAAACTCAATTTTGCCACAAAATGAAACTGTTGTTGTTGACCAATTAAATTTAAAAATTTCGAATCGAAAATTCGAAATTTAGAACAATTTGTGTACATTTGAAATCAGTCCGGATTTTTTGTGAACAGACGTTATATATATTTATATATATATGTATATATATATATATATATATATATATATATATATATATATATATATATATATATATACATACAACACGTAGATGCTGTCCGAAAGTTTTTTTCCATATTTTGTTGACAAAAAGTAAAAATTAAAATCCAAGACCGGAATTATTTTTTTTTATTTATTGAGAGACTGCCTGCCCCAACCAAAGCCTCAGTCGATGTAGCAACACTCCCTTGCGGGTCAGGCTAAAAGATAGTAGATGTAGCAGCACTCCCTTACGGGTCAGGCTATTTGTCAGTCGATGTAGCAGCACTCTCTTGCGAGTCAGGCTTTTTGGCAGTCGATGTAGCAGCACTCCCTTGCGAGTCAGGCTATAAGATAGTCGATGTAGCAACACTCCGCGCATGATTTACAGTAAAAAAAATAAAAATAAAAACATTTATTAAAAAAAATAAAAATAAAAACATTGTTTATATTGTTAAAAACATTCAGAATGTTTTTAAAACATTCTGGTCAATTAAATTTGCGTTTTTGTGGTTTTTTTAAAAAACGATTTATTTGTAATTAAATTAATGGTTTTTACTTTCGTCCAACACGCAAATGTTGGACGAAAGTCAAAAGTAATTAAAAGTGACGTATGTGTTGGCGTAAGAATCACTTTTTTCCTTCCGCTCTTCCCAAAGACAACAAACTATTGATCTATATATATATATATATATATATATATATATATATATATATATATATATATATATATATATATATATATATATATATATATATTTAAACAACTTTAATATTTCCAAAAAATGCATACTATGCCTACAAGAAAAATTTGAAATAATTACACATGCAAATATAGAATGCTTATTAAACAAAAGATCGGAATTAATTTCTAAATGTAGGCACGAAAATAAGTTTCTCCTAGAAAACTATAAAAATAAATGAGTTCAAATAATATTTACATTAATTACCCTTTTTAAAAAAACATTTAAAAAAATAGCATAATTAATTATTTCTAAAGAATTCTTTTTATAATAGTGTCAGCAAATTCCACAAATGTGTGAAAATTTACAATAGTTAAGACATTTGCAACTTCCTGTAATTTAATTTTTGGTATAAATTGAAGTTTTATTAATTTGATCATCCATTTCTGATGAATCTTTGTTGATGAAACACAGTGTTAAATGGAAATAATTTTTGTTAAGTGATTTTCTACTAATATATATATATATATATATATATATATATATATATATATATATATATATATATATATATATATATATATATATATATATATATAAATATATATATATATGTATATATATATATATGTATATATATATATATATACCTATCTAATTTTTTTTTTCAACAAATTGTTTCTCCAGTAAGTTCATCAGGATGCTTTCTGATGCCTTAAACTAAGAGCCTTTACTAATTTATATATGTATATATACATATATATATATATATACATATATATATATATATATATATATATATATATATATATATATATATATATATATATATATATATGTATATGTATATGTATATGTATATGTATATATATATATATATATATATATATATATATGTATGTATATGTATATGTATATGTATATGTATATGTATATATATATATATATATATATATATATATATATATATATATATATATGTATATGTATATGTATATATATATATATATATATATATATATATATATATATGTATGTATATGTATATGTATATGTATATATATATATATATATATATATATATATATATATATATATATATATATATATATATATATATATATATATATATATATATATAATATATGTATATGTATATGTATATGTATATGTATATATATATATATATATATATATATATATATATATATATATATATATATATATATATATATATATATATATATATAAATTAGTAAAGGCACTTAGTTTAAGGCATCAGAAAGCTTCCTGATGAACCTACTAGAGAAACAATTTGTTGAAAAGAAATTAGATAAGTGTTTTTACTAATTTATTATTGCTCTGTTCTTTAAAAACATTAAGCACTCCATTTGCAGAATACACTAACACAATTTCTTTCTGTTTATCCTGTCTTTCCTCTCCTTTCTCTCTCTCTCTCTCTCTCTCTCTCTCTCTCTCTCTCTCTCTCTCTCTCTCTCTCTCTCTCTCTCTCTCTCTCTCTCTCTCTCTCCAGGCCTGTGGAGTCGGAGTTGGAGTCGCGACATTTTTTTTGCAACTCTGACTCCAATAGTAAAACTTCTCGGTATTGCACATACAGGTACAAAATATTCAATTAACCTTATTTTCATATTAAACCTTCAAAGAATTTTTCATAAATTTGGCAAAAAAATTTTTTTGGAATTTTTGTGTAATATATTTTAAAGACTTCAATCAATGAAAAAAAGCGTTAACTCTGACTCCAATCAATGAAATTTTCAGAGTTGCACTCTGAAAATTTCATTGATTGGAGTCGGAGTTGGGACTTTTTTTACGACTCCACACCTCTGGTTACAACTGGTTTAGCCATAGGCCCAACAGAGTATATGTACATATATGGTTTTGGTTTGCATAGTTGTGTAAAAACAACAAAATTTAATTAGTTTTTCCAAATATTTTAATGATTTTTACATTATCTATACTTGACTTAGTCAACTTTTAACACAAAGAGTTGCTTTTTTTACCATAAAGAGGATACATAAGTGTTAAATATAGGGTATACACACATAAAGTTTATACATTAAATTTTTTGATAACTAATGTGGATATTAATATATATCAATTACTTTATGTATATCTTTTACTGTGTACTAAAGAGAACATGAAACATCAGCCTTATGATACTAAAACAGGTTTCAAGAATATGTCTAACAAAGAATTGGGCAAGCAGTATCTACCTATAAATGGCAACCTATGGGTATATTAGTATGATTTCCTCAGTGACATTTTATACAGTCCTAAGCTAATGGTACAGGTGGAATGAATTATAGTTATATTTATTATTAGAATTAAGGTCAGGTGGAATAGATTAAAAAACCTTTTTATATTTTGCATTAGGTTTATATTCAAAAAGTGAATACTATCTGATCTAGAATACAAATTGAATTGAATACAGTATACAGAATATAGAATAGAATAATAGAGTTAAACGTTGAATATTGACAATAAACATACTTGTTTAATAAACTTTATAAAATATTTTTTTGATAAACCCTTAAACTTTGTTCAAAATGTTCATCAACTACTAAAACTACTTAATATTTATCTGGACTTGGTTCTAGACATAGCTCTCCCAAAACTGTGTAAACCCTACTCCAAATTTTCACACAGATAATGTTTATTGTATATATATACACACGATTATTATTGTATGAATTACACACAAACAATGTTTATTGTATAAATAATGTTTATTGTATAAATAATGTTTATTGTATAAATATAAAAATACCTTAAAAAGTTCTGGCTGACAAGTATTTATATCTTTAAAAACAAGGCTATAATCAAATATATAGACCACACCAACTGACCAGAAAGTTAGTAACTTTCTAGCTGAGCTATCTCCATAGCTGTTACACCGGCGAAAAAGATCCAGTTGTCTAAAATATGAAATTGATATCAAATTATAAAAATTAAAAAGATTTGTGAAAGGAAAAAAAATAGTACCAACACATTAAGATAAATAAAACATAATAAGATATAACAAAACTAAACAAAATATAACAAGATAAAAAAGAATCCAAACAAACCTGTTGTTCATGTTAGTGCAAAACTGCATTTCAGGTTTGCAACCTAACTCACATGATTCTAATACTACAGAAAAAATGCAATTAAAAATTTAAAATGCAAATAATAATTCTAGAAATTATATACAGAACGTTAGCTTTAAATGATTTTACTTAATCCTACATTTAAATAATAAATCAAAACCACTTACCATCAGACATACATTTTGAGAGTTCAGCCTATAACATAAAAGCCGATAAATGCAAATATTGTCATTTGATTACCAAAATAAAACAAAGCAATTTTGAATTTAAAAAACTGAAAAAAAGCACAAATTAAGAAAAAGAAAATCTGGCAAATTAAACTTTGCATACAAAAAAATATATATAGCAGAAACCTACTAAATGGTTTATTAGAAAAAAATAATTTATTACTTCTTTAGGATTCTGGATACATTCAAGATACATAGTATCCCACAGTCCCATTAATGCTGGACTGTTGATAGCCTGTAATACAACTCAATTTGAATTAGAAATTAATCAAGCTATTTTAAATAATTTATTTAAAAACAAATATATATTTTTAAAATTAATATAATTTTGTTAGTTTGTACCTTTTCACACCAGTTTCTACATCTTAAACTCTTTCCTCTGGAGCAACAAGGCTTTTGAAACTGAACAAGACCTGCAGAGATACTTTTAGTATTAAAAAACAAATCTTACTTTATAATTATATCTTGTTAATATAAAAATAATTCATACAAAATCTTATTGAGGTCCAAGTTACCTCTATTTGGCATAACGTCATCATTTTCTAAAATTTCCAAATCGTTGTTTTGATTTAACGTTGGAGCTATACAAAAATATCAAAATAAAAGTGATTACAAATGGATTTTAAAGTAATTTTATTTTTATTATATTTATTTGTATGTATTTATTTTTAATCTAAAATTAAAAAAAAAAATTCAGATCGGTAAAACTTACTAGAAATTGGTAAACTTTGAATAACACAACCATAAAAAGGCGACTAAATAAATTTTAAACTTTTAAATTAGTGTCTGAAACCTATCAAGATTGCAAGAAAAATTAATTAAAATTAATTGATCTTCATAATAATTTGAATTAAAAAATTATTACTGATATTATATAATAATATTGCCAATAAATTAATTTTATATTATATACCAATTAATAATTAATTTTATATAATATATCAATTAATAATTATTTATATTATATATTAATATTGCATATTAAATACTAAAATAAAGATTTATAATAATAAAATAAATAACATGATATTATTGAAAAGTTATTATTAAACTTACTTCTACATTAAATGGACCACAATGGGTAGACAAGGTACCAAACATAACATTAATATCATAATATTGACCAACTGCCTAAACATTTAACAAATTATTATAAATTTATTATTATTATAGCAGATTTATTCCACCCTTTTAAATACTAGTATCGTTATTGACTTATACTAAAGTCACTAAAAGTCAACCAGTCGAAAGTCGAAATTAGTCAATTTTGAAAAAATAAATAGTCAATTTAATTGACTAAGGAATTCCTACTAATCAACTAAAATTTGATTTAGTCAATTAATAATCTTAACATCCTTATATCATTTCATTAGATTTAACTTTTTCAATTTTCAATTTTTGTTTGTTTATTTCAGAACAATATCATTATAACTATTTTTACAACTAGTTTTTTGTTTACTTTCTTAAAGTTTTATCTTATTTATAGCATCATAGCAATGTTAAACTAAATTAAACTATAGGTTATATGTTTCATTAATTTATTGTTTGTTTGTTTATTGTATGCTGCTGATTTTCATAAATACTTTTACAACTATTCTTTGCTAACTCAGGGTCCCAGGGCAAAATTTAACTGTGAAGCTTGATAATCTAAATCTCATCTATACAATTACATTTTAAATGTAATTGTATAGACTTTTTGATATTTAGCAAGAACTTAGGGGAGTCCCTAACTCATTTGGGCCTGGGGGGAAATTATCCTGTTGCTGAAGCAGCCCTTCTTTCATATTGTTTTGTTTCATTATTATTTAAATATAATATTAAAAAAAAGCTTATAAAAATTACTTTATAATTTTTATTAGAATATATTTCAGAAAAAAAAATTGATTCCTATATTTTGACTTAATCACCTTTTAGTCAATTTAGTTAATTTCAATAATGTATTAATTTTAATTGACTTTTGAAAATATAAAGTCAATTTAGCCAACAATGGAAATATTTCCACTGTTGACTAAATTTGTATCAACACTATTAAATACCCATGTTTTGTATAAAATTATAACAATTATAACTTGTCTTTCATCAACAAAGACTCATCAGAAAATCAGATTTTCTGATGAATCTTTGTTGATGAAACACAGTGTAAAATGAAAAAAAAATTTTGTTAAGTGATTTTCTACTAATATATAATTGCTCTGTTCTTTTAAGAACATTGAGCACTTTATTGTGTAGAATACATTTAATATATATATATTATATATATACATATATATATATATATTATATATACATATACATATATATAATATATATATATATATGTATATATATGTATATATATATATATATATATATATATATATATATATATATATATATATATATATATATATAATATTGTTTAAACTTACCTTAAAATTTAAATGTTTTCTAAAGTTTTTGAGTGCGAAAAAAAATAAAGTACCAGAAAGTAAAATTGTGCGGCGCAATGGTATCTTTTTTGTATGGTTAAATCATATATTTATATATGATATATATATATATATATATATATATATATATATATATATATATATATATATATATATATATATATATATATATATATATATATATATATATATATATATATATATATATATATATATATATATATATATATATATATATTTAAACAACTTTATTTTTAAAGTATTCTACACAATAGAGTGCTCAATGTTCTTAAAAGAACAGAGCAATTATATATTAGTAGAAAATCACTTAACAAAAATTTTTTCCATTTATATATATATATATATATATATATATATATATATATATATATATATATATATATATATATATATATATATATATATATATATATATATATATATATATATATATATATATAATATATATAATATATATAATAGGTGTATGCATATGAAACCGCTGTTTAAAATAAGACAAGTTAATTTTCTTTTTAAGACAAAATTAATGTATGGATGATTATGTGTGTGAAACTACGTTCAATTTGCTTTAAATATCATAGTTTTTAATTTGATTTTATTCATATCTAGATAATTTTATACATCTTTCAAAATGAACAACTTTGTGCCTTCAAATATGCATTTGCGGGAAGTATTACTTCACTATTTTATTTTAAAGAAAACTGCTGCAGAAAGTCATCGTTTGCTTGTAGAAGCTTATTCTGACCATGCTTTATCTGAAACAACTTGCAGAGATTGGTTTAGAAGATTTAAAAGTGGCGATTTCGATCTTGACAACAAGGAACGTGGTAAACCTCCAAAAAAATTTGAAGATTCAGAATTGCAAAGTTTATTGGACGAAGACGATGCTCAATCCCAAGAACAATTAGCAGAAGAGTTGAATGTTGATCAGGCAACAATTTCAAGACGTTTACAAGCTCTCGGTAAAATAAGAAAGGAAGGAAAATGGGTTCCACATGAACTGAAAGAACGTGATATTGAAAGGCGTTTAGTGACATGCGAAATGTTATTGAATCGTTTTGAAAGAAAGTCTTTTTTGCATCGAATAGTGACTGGAGATGAAAAATGGATTTATTTTGACAATCCAGTCCGCACAACACATTATGTTGACCCAGGCGCACCTGTAAAATCAACACCAAAGAGGAATATTCATGGAAATAAGGCTTTGCTGTCTATTTGGTGGGATCAGATTGGTGTGGTATACTATGAGTTGCTAAAACCTAAAGAAACAATTGATGGGCCACTTTACAGACTCCAATTATTCCGTTTAAGAAAAGCATTAGAAGAAAAACGACCCGAATATGCTGAGAGACACGACAAAATAATTCTCCAACATGACAATGCTCGTCCTCATGTTTGTAAAGTTGTTCAAACAGCGTTGAAAACTATCGGATGGGAAGTCTTATGCCACCCGCCGTATTCACCAGACCTTGCTCCATCAGATTACTATTTATTCCGATCAATGTCACATGGCTTGGCAGATCAGCACTTCTCGAATTATGAAGAGGTCAAAAAATGGCTCGATGATTGGATAGCTTCTAAATCTGAGAAATTCTATTGGGATGGAATTCATAAGTTACCAAAAAATTGGCAAAAAGTAGTAGAAAATAATGGAAATTACATTCAAAGAAATATAAATAAAACATCTCCAAAACAAACGTTCTAATTCAAAGAAAAAACAGCGGTTTTCATATGCATACACCTATTATATATATATATATATATATATATATATATATATATATATATATATATATATATATATTACATACATATATATATATATATATATATATATATATATATATATATATATATATATACATATATATATATACATACATGCATACATATATATATATGTATATATATATATATATATATATATATATATACATATATATATATATATACATATATATATATACATATATATATATATACATATATATATATATATATATATATATACATATATATATATATACATATATATATATATATATACATATATATATATATATATACATATATATATATATATATATATATATATATATATATATATATATATATGTATATATATATATACACACACACACACATATATATGTATATATATGTATATATATATATATATGTATATATATATATATATATATATGTATATATATATATATATATATATATATATATATATAATATATATATATATATATATATATATATATATATATATATATATATACAGTCTTGGCCATAAGTTTGGAACCGATGAATTTTTTTCTCATAGGAACGTTTTCTATGACGCGTACAGCATTTAACTGCTGCAGCATCGTGTTTATGCAGCATCAGTCGCATAGTTAAATGCCTTCGCGACTTCTTAATCGTTGCAAAACGTGAATCGTGTAACTTTACACCGCAGCAGAGCATCGTGAACAATATGACCCTCATTAAGCTGCATTATACACTGTTCAATGCCTAAACTATCGTTCCCTTGAACTAATGTTTACCTGAACTAATATTCGGTTGAACTAATGTTGAAATATACTTACTTATATTAACAAACTATACATTATATTTTAATCAATTAATTAGCTGATTTACATATATATTAACTGCATATCAGTGCGAAAGGTAAGGCTTAACTTCTTATAAGTATAAAATTAATTAATTTATCCTTTTATTGTTATATAAGAAGTAAAAATATGCAAATAAATCGCTTTATTTGTATAAATGTTTGCAAATTATCATTCAATAATATATACTATTCATAAAAATAGATCTATTAATTTATAATTATTTATATTATTAGCAGTAAGTATTCTACATTAACATGTACAGTGCGTAAAATGACTAGAAGTATTGAATTGTCGAAGGAGAAAAGGGCACAGATGATGATCCTACACCAGCAGAATTATTCTCACAGTAAAATAGCTGGTATACTGCACATATCTAAGTCTGCTGTCACCAAAGGCATTGCAAGAGCAAAGCAGTTGGGCACTCTGGAATCCAGAAAGAGGTCTGGACGACCTCGCATAACTTCTGCCACAACGGATCGGGTGATACATCGGCTTGCTGCTGCAAATCCAACATGGTCATCTCTCCAGATAGCAGTAAATTCATCACTTCCTGCCAGTACAAGAACAATCAGAAGACGCCTTTTGAAGGAATTCAAGCTGCCATCATGTCGTCCAGCAAAGAAAGCCATGTTAAGTAAAAAGAATATCCGTGACCGCTTGACATTCTGTCGCAAGTACAAAGACTGGACTGCACAAGACTGGAAAAAAACTATGTTTTCAGATGAGTCAACTTTTTCTCAGTTTGCCTCATATATCAGACATGTCAGGAGACCTGCAAAACAAAGATACAACATCAGGTATGTTGTTCCCACTGTGAAGCAGGCGCCTACCGTTATGGTGTGGGCAAGTTTCTTGGCATCAGGTCGAGGTGGCATATGGTTCATGCCAAAGAATACAACCATCAATGCTCAAGTTTACCTTGGGATATTAAAGGAAAAGTTGAACACTCACATGAACATTCTGAAATGTAAGGTATTTCAGCATGATGGTGCACCCTGCCACAGAGCAGCAGTTGTAACCAACTGGCTAAGACAGAAACATATCGAAGTCTTGGGTCCATGGCCTGGCTCAAGTCCTGACCTAAACCCAATAGAAAACATGTGGACAATGATTAAGCAAAAGGTTGCTGCCACAAATCCAACGTCAGAGAAGTCTCTGATTGATGCCATCAAGCGTGTATGGACAACTGCCATAACCCCAGAATACTGCGCGAAATTGTCCGATTCAATGCCAGCGAGAATAGCAGCAGTACTGGGTGCCAAAGGACATTATTCAAAATACTGATACCATTTTTTACATGACAGAATATTTACTTGTATATAATATTTAAAATAAAAATGATTTCAAAAGTTTTTGTTGATATTTTGGGTATAAAAAGTGTAATTATATCAAAAAACCTAATCGGTTCCAAACTTATGGCCAAGACTGTATATATATATATATATATGTATATATATATATAAAAAGTGCACAAAGATATATATACATATATATAAACTTTTAAAGCAACAAATACTTTTTTGCATCCCTGAACGCATTCCTTTTTCTCGCCTAAACTGCAGCATGTTTCCAAATCTTTAAAATAAATTAATTTAAAATTTTCAGCAATTTTACTAGTCTTTATAAAATTTTTAAGCAACCAAAATAAACACCAAATAAACTATAATTAATTTATGGTAAAAAAATATAAAAATGAATATTTCAAATTTTTTTGTGACATATATGAACATTAAAATTTAAAATAAATAGTATATGACTGTTAAATGGATTAAGCTTTAAACATAATATATTAAACCAAATATAATTATAACAATCAATAATCAAATTTAACTTAAGACTATAATAAATAAAATGCATTAATAGGATTCTGATTTTCTTAAGTTGGATTGCATTATATTATATAATAATCCATTGTAGCATACAAATTAAAACAAAATGATAAAAAAATTATTCAATTTATAACTATTACTTTTTGCTAAAAGTTATTTAACATAATATTTTATCTTAAAAAGTTAACATACCTCCAATAGAACTTTTGTACTCTAAATTATAAGTATAAACATATGTAAGGGGGATATTAGTTTTTATTTTTATAACATTTTTCATTAAATATTTTTATATATTTTTTTAAAATTAAGAAAAAAAATTAAGAAAAAAATTATAACATAAAAGCAAAAAAAAAAAATTATGGGATTACATAAACACAAATGCAAATTTAATATATTTAATACTAATAATCAAAATAGAGTTAAAAAATGGATTTATTAAATTTAATAAATGATGCATTAGGAATATTAGAATGCCCAACATACTTTTTTACATAGGAAAGTGCAGTAAAATTAATAAAGTGCGGTAAAATTAATAAAGTACGGTAAAACTAATAAAATGCAGTAAAATTAATAAAGTGCAGTAAAATTAATAAAGTAAAATCTACAATCTGCTTAAATTCTTTTTTTTTCTTTTTTTTCTTCAATGAACTGTTTGTTATGATAAGATGCACTACATTTTATTTTTTTTATTTAAAAAAAGAATGGTTATAAAGAAATTTAAGTACCTGAATGTTCAAATGCACATGTGAATTCTTTCGATTTGATACCACATTTGTGACCCATTTCATTATGCAGTGATACAATATCAGATCTTGGGTTGCTAAAGTGCTATGAATAAAAAAAAGTTTCCCAATAAATAATAACGTATAAACTAATTAATAATGGATCATAATTAATAATAAACTAATTATAATATATAAATAAACTGCTATTTTTAATTACTTTATTGACTAAAATAAATATTACACAATCACAAGAAATATTTTATTAAAAAGTGAAACATATTTAAAAACATTAGTTAACAAATTTAATAAATCTTTTTAACTCTTAAGATCATTAAAATACCTGAATACAAATTTGTTTGCATTCTTCATTCAATGATGACATACAACAATTTTCTGCAGCTGAACAAATTTACAATACAAAATGATTAAGACATACTATTATTCTTATTTAATAATTTCTCAAGTATATAAATACCTTTTATTCTGTAAATACACTGCGCTAAACGAGGCTATAAAAACAAATTTTAATCATTTAATTCAATTTATAGTTTTTGATTTTTCTGTCTTACAAAGAAGTATACTAATTAGATATAAAAAATAAATTTTCAAATTAAATTAGGATTTTAACAGTCATTATTAAATATAGTATATTTTCCATCATACAATGATATATAAACTATATTTAAAAACTATATAATTTTGTACTATGTACTATGTAATTATAAGTAACTATGTAATTATAAGTAACGTAATAGGTGTTAATTTATTAAAAAAATTTCTACTGAAATTTTAAAACTTACAAAAATCTATTTTCAATATGAACTAAATTTAATTAAAAACACAAATAAGCAACATCTTGCCTGTGCACTTTAGCTTCCTTACAAAATTCTCATTAATTAATATATACGATGCAAGGCAAGGCCTAAACAGTATTTTGTCATCAAATATGTTCTTTTGTTACATTTTCATTTCCTTTTTTATTTATAATAAACACTCAACTACAGCACCACTCCTATATATTTGAAAATATGAGCTGTTAAATTCTGTTTATTTGATTAGTTGTTTGATAAAGCTAACCCTAACTTCTGAAAACTTATAGCGTTCACTGTTGCTAATGTAAAACAATGTAAATTTACAATTATATTGCAGCTCTCTTGGAATGTAGTTGACAAGAAACAGTATACGCCCTTGAATTTTAATGGGTTAATTGTCACTGAGTAACACTTTTTTCAGCTTAAAATATTTTTTTGTTTTACTATTGATAAGCAATGTACCAATATTAGCTTTTTAATTGTAAATGTAAAAATAACATTTATAGCAACAAAAAAAAAAAACATTGATTAATTTCTTAGCTCAACACAAAATAATACAAAAAACTGAGCAAATATCATAAACAAACTAAAAGATAATATATAATAATAATAATAATAATAATAATAATAATAATAATAGTAACAATAACAATAATAATAAGTAATATATACAGTATAATAAAAATATATAATATAAATGCTATGATAATATATTAATATAAATACTATATTAAGATGAAAAACTCTTACCTCTCTGATAGCACCACAATTTTCATTTTCCAATCTTTTTCTATTTTTTGTTGAAAGAGTGCGGCATTGAATTTCACATGCTGGATGAACTGCTTCATTACAGCAAACATCATGAGCAACATCTTGCCTGTGCACTTTAGCTTCCTTACGAAATTCTGCAATATGAAAATAAGTTTTTTTATTAAGTTAAATTAATCTGTTTAAGTTAAACAACAAATACTTTAGCTTGATTAACCCTGCTAAAAAGTCACTTTTAAAAAAACATTTGATAAACTACTTTCACCTAGCCAGCTTAGAAAGTAATGTAAACAGTTAGAGTAAATTATGAAACTTTGCACTGTAAAGATATTATATATTAACAATCGCCAAAATAAAAAAAACTATACTATATCTTAAAGTATAACAATTTACTAAATGTATAAGATGTACATTTAAACAACATACTATAAATAGTTATTATATCTTTTGTGCTTTCATAGTCATGGAGTAAGATAGCCTATGTTTTATTTCATTTCTAAACTCTTTTTTTTTTAAACAATATAACATTTGCGAATTAGCAGTTTAAACCATGTCTTTTTTTTAATACTTGTTTAAGACTTATTTTACCATGCTTAGCGCAAGACTCTATTTAAAAAAAAAAAACTCTGTTGATTTTTATTTACAGTTTGTTCTAATATATTAAAGAAATGCTTGGAGTGCAAACTTTTGTTATTATACCTTAGTGTTTTTTAATGGCATTACTTTGGTAAAATTTGTTTTCATTAAGTTTAAAATGCCATTAAAAATTGCTTTGAAATTTTCACTATTCTTTAGACTTAAACCACTTGTATTTCTCATTTCTTATCATTGAGTTTAACAGCAAAAGGTTGATAATATCAACAGCCAATATTATAAAGATTATAATGCTGATTGTTGTATTATCTTTTTTGTTTATTCTTTAATCTTAATTTTATTTAACAACTTCTTTTTTATTTGCTTCTTTATTTTACTTTTTTAGATACAATTTTTTTTTTTGTTGTTATAAAAAAAACAAAAAAACTTGAGACTCTTTTAGTATTTTTAGTGAATAAAAGATTGGCATAACTTTTTAAAAGGTTATAATTGTTTTAAAAACTTAATAATACGTGTTCTGAATATATGAATAAATTCATTTTAGCAATAACGGTGTTTAAAGCAGGGTCAGATTAATGCAGCATTTTGTCGAAGCCTAGTTTTCGCATCAATTTCTAACGCAAATACATGTCAATTTTAACGCCCTTGTTTTAAAACGCCAATTTTAACGCCCTTACCAAAGCTTAGCAAATCTTATATTACTAAAGCTAGATTTTTAAACAAACCTGAAAATGTTTTCCCTCGGAGAGCCTTTAATTATACCAAAAATTAAAATACACTCAAATCGCGGCACAAAAGTGCAAATGGATTTCTTTTTGCTCTTTTTTCAGCGTCGCGTAACAATCAATAGACGATCTTATCTAACTAGTTAGACCCCTAATATTGTTTGCTATATTATTATTGATATTGCTATGCTTTACATAGCATTCAGATAATTGAACAAAAGTAATTAAACGATAACAGTCCTAAAAAACTTTCCTTTAATTAAGAAAAATTACCTATTCAGTAGAGAATGTTTCATTACTAAAGATTACTAAAGATCGTAAATATTAACGATTTAAAAATGATATCTTTCTGAAAAGTTTACTTTCCGGGTTCTGCTATCTATATGCGGGCAGTATATAACGGTTTGCAAGGTTTTCAATATTAAAACGAGGCGGAAAACCGTACCAAAACCTTTAAGATCTGCAGGAGTGATAATAAACCGTAGGAAAAGTTATGTGGACTTGACCTAATTCGAAATAATAAATGATTATTTGTCCAGAATTCATATGGATGCAAAGGTTTAATAAACATCGTTTATTTTCGATTTATAATTTCTTATAAGTTTTAAGTAAAAAATCGTTTTGAAAACTTGAATCACGTATTTTCAACTCAAAACAAACAAAATTATAAATAAAAGTATTCTTAAAGATTAGATCAATACCATACAGAATATTTAGTTCATAGAAACCCAGTGGGCACAGGACAAAAAACGTTTAAAAGACGAATTTTTAAGGTCCCGCGCCCACTGATTTTATTTCCCTATACCTTTTAAGAAAAAAAAATGTGATTAAAGGTTAAACGTAAAAAAAAGGTATCTAAAAAAAAAAAAAAAGAAAAGAAAAGGTCTATGTAATATGTAATATAGAGAATATGTAATATAGAGAAGTTTTTATATATAAGACGGCCCTGCATTTGTCTCCCCCGGGCACCTAAATGCCAGTCCGACCCTGTCCGTGCCCATTTGGAAAGCTTTATAGAAAGTTAATACGTTTATTACTTTAAAATACTAACAAAAAGAAAAAAAAAAAATTCTTATAAAAAAACTTAATTTATGTAATAATTACTTTAAATTGAAATTTTTTTAAAATCTTTTTAATAATAAAACCTAGATTATTTCCCAGTGGGCACGGGACGTAAAAAATGCATCTTTTATGCCTTTTGGACGTCTTTTGAACGTTCAAAAGACGTCTTTTTTACATCCCGTGCTCACTAGGTTATGTGTTGTTTTTAATAACGATATCAACCGCAATTTTGTTTAACTCAATATTGCGAATATTCACGTTTTGGATTTTTTTTTTTTTTTTTTTGTACTTTAGAAGTTAGATTAGAGTACATTTCGTTAATATTCAGACATTTTTATGCGATTCTTAATCAGGATAACTCTCTATCATAATCAACAATTAAAAAAAAAGTGAGAGGATTGGGACTAACTCTAAACAGTCTACTTTTAAATAAAAAGTTAACAAAAATTTTTTCTAATTTTATTTCTAATCATAATTTATGTTTTTGTTTTTAAAAATAATAAAAAATATAGAATTTAAATATTAAATTAGTTTTCTTTTCTACAATTTATAATAAAATCAAACTTTACGGAAATAAAATCAAATTTTACGGTAATAAAATCAAGCCTTACGGTAATAAAACCAAAATTCACAGTAATTCGGTTTTATAAGGTTAGCCAAATTTAGTTAAAAATTGAACGTCGAATTTCAATTGAAATTTTATTGAACATTTACATGTTTTTCAAAAAATGTAATGGTATTTAAAAGTAAAGACTGTATGAATTTTACAATCTACTCACCTAAAAAAGTTGTGAACTTTAAAGAAAATTTTGAAATAAAGTATGAAGAACTAGTACAAATAACATTAAAATAATTTACATATTAAATACTTACGTTTCCAAAAATCAGTAAGAACGAATTCTTTCCAAAACTTATCCTATAAAAAAATGTTTAGATAGTTATAGATGTCAAGGCTAGTGAAAATATTGCAAAAATGTTATTTTACTTACTATATTAGTTTATTATGTTAATACGAAATATAAATTATGTAGCGTAGTAAATAGTAACTTCCCACATGCAAGTTCAATCATTTAAGGATTGCAGCTGCTTTTTCTTTAGGGGAATAAACAACTGAGTTTTATAATACTACTATTTCGAACTAAATTTAAATTCTGTAACAGATTTCATCTAATAATATTTTAATGTTTAAAAGTTATGGCCATGTAAATTTTATAATCTCCTTGTAATAAGGTGTTTGAAAGCATTACATAACTTTTTAAAACTAAATTACTATTATTATTATAATTATTTAGGTAATGGATATTTACTAATACACAGAATAAATATTTCACTTTTATAATTAAATTAAAGCCAAAAACAATAAAAAAATAATAATAATAAAAAAAAATGCGTACCTCAGAACGGGTGCACGAGTTTGCTAACTTTTGCAAACGACGTCTGAAATAAGCTGGTTTTTTAGTTGAAAAAATTGCAACCTATAAAATATTCCGTACAGTTTACTGTGTATAAAATGCATAATGTATCTATTTTTTATTAAGTTACTCTAAAGTTTTAAAAAGCAAATAGTAGAGTTTATCTTAATTTAAATAATTCAAAGTAAATGTTAAACATTTGTTGTCAACAATGTACAGATTATTTCAGCTGTATTTATTAAACCGATGTTGGTAAAACATAATTAAAAACGTAAACCGATTTACACTTTACATAAACGTAAACCGATTTACACTAGCGATTTTCAAATGATATTGTAACTGAAAACATAAATTTAACAAATTTCTATCAGTTTAAAAAATAATTAAAATGAACAAAAAACTCATATATTAAAAAAATACCTCTCGGCAATTCAACTTGCAAAGCGAAGAATGACTTTTATTGCAACATTCTTTTAGGCCTAAAAAATTCAAAGTGTAGAAAGTTTACTTTTATTTTTAAAACATAGTTATCATAAGTTAGTATTATAATTAAAAAAGAAATACCATTATCATACTAAAATATATATATATATATATATATATATATATATATATATATATATATATATATATATATATATATATATATATATATATATATATAATAATGAAAATTATAATTACTTAATTTCAGTAGATTTTTTAAAATGTTTTACTTAAAAAACATGCATTACCTCGAGTATTTATCATAACATTTCCAACCGAACAACTAACAAATACGCATAACAATAAAGCGGTTTTATTCATGGTCGTCGTAATTTACAAGATTATTTCTATAATAGTCGACAACAGCATGCGGCGAAAAATGTTGCAAAATGTTTTACTCTTGCAAATGTTTTTTTTTTTTTTTCAGTGTTGCGTTGACATTGACGATGTCCCGCTGTGAATCGACCAAGTAGATATTAAGCTGAAGAACCTTTAATAAAAGATAAACAACAATATCTACGCAACGTCAATCAAGATTTATACGTAGCTTTAAGGGGGTTGTCATTTATAAGTCTTGTTTAATTTACGTTTAAGACAAACCTTCTGGCTTTAGATTTTAAAGTTACATATTTATTTAATGTGTTCGTTTAAAAAGATAGAATAAAAGGTAAAATTAACGATAAGCAAATCTATTCTCTTTTTTTTTTTTTTTTTTTAAAATGATTTGTTGATATTTATAGAAATTTAAATAAATAAAATGGCCAGTGTGTTTAAGATCTTTCTAAAACAATTCAACACGTTTTATTGTATAGTTGTTTTACAATTATTTTATGGCTACACCCCTTTACGAAATTTCACCGTTCTGCTATTGTTTCTTCAATTGTTTGTTTTATTCTTCTTAGTTTTTTTTTCAACTTTCTTTTTAATTGGAAATGTTTTAACTTTTATTTTTTAGAATTGCTCATGGTTTCTTGTAGTCAATGAAAATTCCACTGTGCAAATCCAAAACAAATTGAAATTAAGTCATATAAAAAAATAATTATTTAATACATAACAATAAATATAAATTACATGACGTACTTATTCTTTTGGTTAAAAAAGAAAACAATATAAAGTACTTCTGTTTTTTTGTTTAGTTTCCACTTAAACACAAACGCGCGCGCACACACGCGTAACTAGCAAAAACCGGTGTTATAATTTACTTTATTGAGTGTGTTAGCGACTGTTAGTAATCTTTAATTTCAACACACAAACACGCAAACTAGATGTTTATAGGGTCATAAATATAAATTTTTTTAAGCCCTATATTTCTACGAAGAAGTGCGTATTTTATTTAATAAAATTTTTTTTAAAGTTGTAAAGTTTAAAACTCTTTGACATTATTGAAACTTTTAAGTACATACATGCATACATTTACTTATGTAAATACATACACACACAAATATACATACATACATACACAAAAACTTGAAAATCATTTGCTTTGGGGGAGAGGGGTGTTCCAATCTCCCCCCTCCCCAAAGAAGGTGATGTTACAGTCAGTTTTTTTGAAGAAAATAGTCGGGTAGTCAGGTATTTAACACAATTCAGTCGCGTGAATTTTAGTTTTGGGGACCTTTTTTTTTAAGAAACCAGTTGGGTACATTTTAGAGAATCGCCCCCCATCCCCCATATTATTCGTAGGATCGCCTCTGCATAGATACATACATACATACATACATACATACATACATACATACATACATACATACATACATACATACATACATACATACATACATTCATACGAATATGCCTATATATACATTAAAAACAAAAAAAATATTACATACATATAAAAAAATAAACATATCTGCCTATATATACACAAACTAGGTTTAACTTTGTATATAAAATTTTCAAAATTGCTAATAAAAAGCTTGTCGAAGGTTATTTACCGAATTCATAAAAACTGTAATGACACACTATTAAATCTCTATTTAAAAAATAAAACAATATTTAAAAACTAAAATGACAGCTTTTTTCTTTTACTACAAGTTTTAATTTATTGAAAACAAATATTTATTCATTTATTTATTTTCATAAGAGTCAATATTTTTTTGTCACAGATATAGTTTACTCTTAAAAGGAAAGCAGATAAGTTAGTCGTACTGAAAGTACCCACGCCTATGTATTTTAAATAGAGAAATAGAATACTAGAAGTTAAAATATCCCATAAAATTAGTTTGAAAGTATATAATCTGCATTGCTTTAATTTGAGTTGCGTAATTTTAGTTTAACTTTATTTAACGCTATAGACTAATATATATATAGAAACTATTATATCTGGTTTTAATAAATATTTTAGTTTAAAGAGAGGATAACCAAGGCGTTAGTTTTTTTATTTTGTAACAATAGACTAATCAACTTTGTTTTCTTTCTACTTCTGGATAATTTATCAAGACAAAACAGAACAAATTTAAAAAGTTTGCTATGCTCTTTAAACATTTGTAACTTATTAAAGCCATAATAAATGTTTTTTCTTTAAATTTTCAACATATTTTAAATTAAAGATGTCAAAATGCATTGTCTTTTAATATTATTTCAAACGTCTATTTATTCTATAACTTCAAAACCAGGAATATCGGTTATAATAAATTTTAATATAAATTATAGTACAATAATATTCAACTTTTATTACCACATTAGTTTTGCGCAAAAGGTTTAATCAATTTTATTGCTGATGAAACTAATTTAATCGGCTTTGCACGAATGCAAGTTGTAACAGTAAGTTTAATTAAAAAAAAAAAAAATCTTTTTTCCATGCTTTTTTTTTATAAAAAAAATAATTACATAAAATTAAAAACTTTTAGTTTTAAGTCGTAAAAATAGAAAAAGTTAAGCTTTTGGCGCCGACTTGCTTAATAAATAATATTGTGGTCATTTTAAGCATAGTTAGTTGAATGCAATTATTATCTCTACCATCAGTGCTCTTTGTCAGCTTTGATTACTTAAACGGCCTATTATAATGAGGATGTGTTGATGAAAATGAGGATGGCTCTAAATGGTAACCGCGACATAAAAGTTTTAAAATTCATAATAACGTATTTAAAAACCTTATAACGTATGGTTACATAAATGAGGTAAATACACTCAGATATGTCTACGTTTCGCAAATTTATTATGTTCTACAAATTTACTAAAAAAATTTGAAGGAAACTAAAATTGCACCATCGATTAAATTAGAGCAATTTGTTTATAAGATTAATTTGATTTTGATCATAGATATAGTTGTGTCGTCAAAACAAATGCGTCATAAACTTGATGCTACACGCTAATTTTTCTTATTAAAAATCTTTAATGTTGTCTAAATACCAAACAAAATTACGTTTTTTTTAAACTTAGCGGCGGATAGTTCGGAATCCTAATTACTGACCAATAAAAACTACTAATTAATAACTACTGACTAATAAAAAAGTTATTAGATGCAAGTTTGTATAAATAATAAATCCATTTTCAATGATATTAACTACTGCCTACAAATTATTTATTAAAAAGAAAACATTTATCTCGTAATTCAAGAAATGTGACAATTCTAAAAAAATCCACTAAAATTTCGGAAAATATTTTTATAAATTAATTTTATTAAGTAATCAAAAAAAAAAAAATACTTGAAAAATTTAGTCGAGCACAAACAAGAGACTTGCAGCTTGTTTCGGCTTTAAAAAGTTTGAAAACTGTAATAAAACTCGAATTAGTGCAAGGAAGTAAAACAATTATTCCCAATTGTATCATTATATAATATAAACGTCCTTTGAAACAACAAGAATGGGCGCACTGCCTCTACTTTAATACATTCTATTCAACATGTGTATAAAATACACCCTCAAGTGTAATCTTGATCTACTAAGTCTCTAAAATATATGCTCGCATGCATTAAAAATCTATAGTTATTGTATTAACATTAACAGTGACGGATCCAGGGGGGGGGGAAGGGATGAAGGTTATGCACCCCCCCTCCCCACCAGAAAATACATATCCTGAAATAATCAAAATATTGAAACTATTGAAATAATCTGCGCTCTTGATCTTAAATTCTTCCATGAGAAATGCCTAATGTTTCATTCATTTTTTTTACTTTGATTTAACCATACAAAAAATATACCATTGCGCCGATCAATTTTACTTTCTGGTACTTTATTTTTTTTCGCACTCAAAAACTTTAGAAAACATTTAAATTTTAAGGTAAGTTTAAACAATATTATATATATATATATATATATATATATATATATATATATATATATATATATATATATATATATATATATATATATATATATATATATATATATATATATATAATTATTAACAGAATTTTTAAACTTTAAGAAAGCTAATGATCTTAGTGGTAAAGGGTTAGGTGAACTAATTATTCAAACTCTGAAAGGACATAGTCTTGACCTTACTTACTTAGTAGGTCAAGGTTATGATGGCGCATCAGCTATGTCTGGCTGTTATAATGGTATCAACATCCCCCCCCCCCCCCCACCACCACCACCAAAATGGTATCAACATCCCCCCCATCCCTTTTGGTACCAACATCACCCCCCCCCCCCCTTTGCTTTTATATTGCTATTTGCTGTTAACAGAAAACTGGCATAGCTTTAAAAAGGGTTAGTTTCCTAAAATTAGACGGTTTCATTGCCTTGACTTAACTATTGTCAGAAACGGTGAAGGGTTTGTTTGGTGTTCTAAATAAGTATTTTCAAAGAGAAAAACTGGAAAAAACTCTGAAAACTTTTTCACATTATATAAACTTCCTCATAGCGCAGAAGACCGCGTTCTTCAAGACTCCTCTTTTTAATATTATATTGATATTAAATGCAGATGTTTTGTGCAAAAAATAGTGATTGGAGGATTGCACATTCATACATTTCAAATGACATCCTCATTTGAAATGTGAAGAGTTGTTGAGTCTTAAATACCAAAAAAAAATTAGCATGGCTCTTTTATTTATTGATTGACATTTATACCTATTGATTGATTTCTGATTTTATCCAACAATCTTATAACTAAAGTTATAGCCATGTAAAATTTCAAATTCACTAAATTGAGTTGAGGTTAGATTTATGTTTTACACATTATCATTTAATGCATATAAATCATTCTTATAAATCATACATTCAATACATCACGTATTGTACATTATTTATTTACTTCTGATTTTGATTGTTAGTAGTAAGAGTGTTGGTAAAAAGTAGTAATGCTAATCGACATTGCCTCTGTTATCCAAGTGATCAAGTTAAGTAGTTGTTATTATCTCTTACAAAATGTAAAGCATCACTTGATACTATACTGTTTCAATTTTGCAGTACGCAGAAGTCAAACCAAGTAACTAGATCACGTTTTTTACCTTTATCACAACATCACAACAATATATTGCAAAATACACGAGCAATATCATTTTATTGTTGGTTGTATGAGTTATTGGTTTAGTCTGCTATGCACGGTACACTATTTTATCCGCTATGCTCGGTACACTATTTTATCCGCTATGCTTGGTACACTATTTTTTCCGCTATGCACGGTACATTATTTTGGTTGTTAATAAAGACGCTGTCCTGTTATGATTAATTAGTTTTCTCAAATAAAAATATGAATTCGGATGAAGTGTCAAAATCGACTTTTTAAAGTAAAAAGTAAAATCGTATTTTTTTTATTTTTTCAAACACATTTCTTATTTTATTTTTTTAAAACCTGATGTCTTACAAAGTCCCCGTTTTTCCGACATGTTCTCAGTATCTTTAACAAATTCAAACTTTTACAATATTTGCATCAATTTTTCTTAGGAACGTGAAATCCAAAATTCTGTGAAAAGTAATAGTAGTTCAGGAATTTTTTAGCTCAAAACTATCGACTATCAGCGTTTTCAAAACTATCGACTATCAGCGTTTTCAAAACTATCGACTATCAGCGTTTTCAAAACTATCGACTATCAGCGTTTTCAAAACTATCGACTACCAGCGTTTTCAAAACTATCGACTATCAGCGTTTTCAAAACTATCGACTATCAGCGTTTTCAAAACTATCGACTATCAGCGTTTTCAAAACTATCGACTATCAGCGTTTTCAAAACTATCGACTATCAGCGTTTTCAAAACTATCGACTATCAGCGTTTTCAAAACTATCGACTATCAGCGTTTTCAAAACTATCGACTATCAGCGTTTTCAAAACTATCGACTATCAGCGTTTTCAAAACTATCGACTATCAGCGTTTTCAAAACTATCGACTATCAGCGTTTTCAAAACTATCGACTATCAGCGTTTTCAAAACTATCGACTATCAGCGTTTTCAAAACTATCGACTATCAGCGTTTGAAAAGATTATGCATCTTAGATACATTAAGATGATTGGGATTGACATATTATAAATCTAAATCAGCATTACCGTGTCAATTTAGTGCTTTTTTGGTTGCTAAGGTGCTCAAAGAAGGCCTAATGGACTTATCACAAAGCACCGCAGAAGAGCACATATATAGGAAGTTATTCTTCTATTCTATCTCGAGTTTCTATTCTATTAGTTTTTTCATTTGCAGTATGACTGTCTCTTTATTTAGTAGTCAAAGGAGAGAAATTAAATAATACAAAAAGAAACATTCATCTCATCTTCTAATATTTTCCCAACAAATTAATATATACAATTTGCCAGACAGTTTTTTTTAGATTTAAATGGGTTTCAATACCAGCTTTTTACTTCAACTTGTGTATTTTTTTACCGACTTGTTATACCTTTTTTCTTTCATTTCATTTTAGGTTTAGAAGTTTCCTTTAGAGTTCTTAAGTTTTCTTAAGCGTTTGTTAGTGCCTAGAAAAAAAATACAATAAAAAAAAAAACGAGTGGCTTTAACTAACAATATACGGTTAGTTATTTAATTTTTTATATTTCATATGTTGATGTTAATTATTGAACTATAATGGTTAAGAAAGTTTACGTTAAGTTAGACTACGTTAATATACGATAGTAGATTAACGGCCTATTATTAGCAATGTCCAAAGTAAGAAGATGTAAAAACAAATAAAAAATATAAAAAAGAAGGAATTTTTAACTAATTTGCAAGACCAAAAAAAAATTAAACAATAAACATCAAACAAGATACCCTTGTTATAAACTTTATTTATTATTTTGTTAATAGCTGACGAGTGTTTTATGACACTTTTTCTTATTTTTAAATTAATAACTTTCTAGGGCTATTGTTTTCAAACGGTACTATGTCTCAGGTTAAGATATTTATTTTTACTAAATACTTTTTTAAGTTAAAGGCCTAACTATTCATAATGTTTATTAGTTTCCTTAAAAGCTTTTTTTGACATTTTAAAATAGTTAAAATTAAGTTAAGTGTATTTATAGTATGTACAGTATAGTTTCTTCAAATCGAATTTTATAAGGAAAAATGAAAGTTTGAGTCAAAGAGATTTTTAAATTAAAAAAAGAAAATTAAAGAAAGTTCTTACAGTGACATTTCACGGTGGCTTAGCATTTCATCGACTAAAGAAGATTCGAATTAGAGAGATAGTACCGTATAATCATATTCAGTACACTTTGCAAATACAACTACAAATTTAAATAATGTATAATAACATTTTTTTTATGGATATAAAAAAGAGGTATAATAGATAGTATTTTGGATAGAATAACTTTAAATAGTACTATTATTATTATTATTTAAATAGTACTATTATTGAAAAAAATGGAAAACTCTTTGCAGGCAAATTATTTTGCAAATTAATCTATTTTAAAAAAATGGAAACTTTGTTTAAATACCAATATTGGAGTTAAACTATCAATATTGTAGTTACATACGTTCTTAATAAAACTGATGAAGAAAAATACCTTGAAGTTTTCATTAAATTCTAATGGCAAATAAAAGAGTCACATATCTAGTTTATGAAATAAAGTATATTCATCAATTAGTATGGTGCCTTGAACTTTCACTTATCTCGATGATCAATTGGTTCAACAACTATTTACGGTATTTACTTACCCTTCCCTTAAGTACAACGAATGTTTGTGGTCACCCAGGATGGCCAGAGAATTTTAAATTTCAATTTACCCTAACTTTTCACTGCCTTTCCTTGACTAAAATAAAGTTTCCTTGACTTACTAATGTTAGTTTAACAAATGTAGCATGCTACATTTGTTATTTGCCTTTTTATTGCTATAGCAATAAAAAGGCAAAAATAAAATTTACACAACTTTACCCATACAATTGAAGTTGCCTAGTAAACTGTTTACTTTAAATTAATAAAGACTTTTAAACAAAAAAATAAAATAAGAAGTAAAAAAATAAAATTATCTTCAATAAGCATAAAAATATATATATATTTTGTTACTGAATTTGTCAATACTCATTGAATTTTCTATTACTTTTGCAAAATTTAATATATTCTCTGACTTTTTCCTGAGTTCTTAACATAGTTCAATATTTCCCTGACCAGGTTTTCCAGGTTGCTTGCCGCTCTGTTTCCGTATTATGTTGAAGAAGATAAAACTTGAACAAGTATAGAGTCTACTATACCCAAAGAAAACGTTGTACTGTCATAAATGCTAGTTTCTTATATGACGACGAATGCAAATCAACAACACAAAATTGCTACAGTTGCAAAAAAACGTCGAACACCCCACACCAAATTTTATGTAACCATGTAGCACAAAATCATTGTCAAGTTCTACATCTATATGTTTATATATTATTACATACTATATGCATGATAATAAACATATTACATGTATGACCTGTATAAAAAGTACGGCCTGTTAATTCTTTATTATTAACCCACCTTCAAAGACTTCAGTCAGAACATACACAACAGACAGAAAATGCTTGTAAATAAAATCCATAATTTAAAAAAGATTTTTAAATTTAAATTTAAAAAGATTTTTAAATTTAAATTTAAAAGTCATTGTTTATAACAACCTTTATTCTACTACAGAATACAAGTATTTGAGAAACTCTAACTAATACTTGAAACAGTTATTTGGAATAAGCCAAAACTTTCAATATAATATTATCAACGTTTAGATAATATTATTGCTCTTTACAATTTAAATTTAAAAAAGGAATCAACTGCATTACTCATCAAAAAACCATTTAAAAAAAATCTTTAATGTTTTAGAAAAAAATCTTTAATGTTTCAGAAACTGGTGTTGGTTTATCTTATGAAAAATTTATTTTCAGACTTGGTGTAGTAGACAACTATCGTAGGTTCATTTACCTCAGCAACTTGAATGATATTCAAGTTCATAATTAATCAGAGATTAACATCGTAGTTTATTTTACCTATGCTCCCCAAATTATAGATTATTGCTAACATATTCAATTTCTAATAAAAGTTCCTTTTACTACACTTTAAATAAGCTTTTTTGTTTTGTTCTACATGCAAAAATACCGATTGAGTGTTGTCATGATATCATGAAAACACTCATTTGGTGTTTTTGGTATTTTTTGGTAATCCAACTGGAAATTTCTTTATCTAACTTGTTTGATCTCATATCATTGATAAGAGATCAAACATGATAAAAAAATTAAACTTGATGACGTGAAAGTTGGCAATGAAAAACAAATGGCACGTGCACTTTTTAGGCGGAAGTGTTAAAATGTGTTAACGTAGAAAACAAAACGCATTTTAAATATAAGCACGCGACTCTAACAAAACTGTGTAAATAGAAAATTTGAAATATGCAAATTCCTTCTTTAACGTAATGTGTATAGTTAAAAATTAACTGTGCCATTACTTTATAAGATTATAACCTCATGCAAGTTGCAAAAGTCGCGGTGTTGCAAAGTATATTTATAAAATATTTGAATTTAAAGCAAAAAAAAAGTTAGGCAAATCAAAACAAACTTAATTATACATTGTGTATTTGAGTTTTTAAAAAAAAAAAAAAAAAAAAAATTAAGTTGTCTAATGAAACCGCTGATTGTGTTCTATATAATAAAATAAAAAGAGTTTAAAAAGTTTGAATAAAATTTTTTTCAAGGAGTGCCTTGACAATTTAACGGGTACTTAATATTTTGAAAAAAAAATTCTTCAGAAAGTAGGTCAAGTGTGTATATATATATATATATATATATATATATATATATATATATATATATATATATATATATATATATATACATATATATATATATATATATATATATATATATATATATATATATATATATATATATATATATATATATATATATATATATATATAAACGAAATTATTGGAACTGTGAAGAGGTGTATTTGCAAATACACGATAAAATCAAGCCGAAGATGAAACATGTATACTGACCAAAAAATGGCGGAATCAAACGTAAAAATGCGAGATAAATG
Organism: Hydra vulgaris; assembly: GCF_038396675.1. Classification (NCBI taxonomy): domain Eukaryota; kingdom Metazoa; phylum Cnidaria; class Hydrozoa; order Anthoathecata; family Hydridae; genus Hydra; species Hydra vulgaris. The sequence goes on along the minus strand of NC_088930.1, from coordinate 8,581,650 downwards.
TTTTTGCATTTTTTTTACACTGATGTAATAACTACACTGTCGTATTAGTCGTGTTTTGCAGGCGTGGTTGCAACTCATCTAAAATTTCATGGTGTTTGCCACCAGTTCTTCTTCACGAATATGTTTTTTTTATTCAACAATCCGAATAAAACACTAATAAAGAAAATTATTGGCTGTAGAAGAAAATCTTTTTCGGTTGTTTAATTTGTTATAACTCGGTATAATTTGATATTATTGGTATTGTGGTTTATCCTCCTCCAGCTAATTGCCATACAGAGGTCACATTACCAAGGCCCGCAAAGACTGGTTCAGCTCCAAAAGGAGCGTCATAACCCACTCTATGGACCGAGATTAAAGTGAGTTTGGGAAGGACGAAGATATGTTAGAGTGAAAGCGTGTTGGAAAGATAGCATAGAGAAAGCGGACAGGATTGGACACGATGTTAAAAGGTGCAATACGTACTGTTAGTAAGATCACCTAACTAATGTACGTCGACAAAAACTTGATTAGAGTTCACTTGATATAAACTCTTCATCAAGTAACTTTTTCAATTTGATATAATTTGTTTAGTTTAGTATAATTTATGGATGGGCCGATTCGATCAAAATTATCTTTGATGGTGCGAAGAATAGTACTTGTGGCGCTAATTACCCAACCTGCGGAACCTTTTAGGCGTTGCAAACATTATACTTATACTTACACCTATTGCTTACTGCAAACTTATATGAACATATACTTACACGTTGTCAATTTGATTGTTACACCTATTATATTTTTATTTTATTCGTTTATTTTAAACAAAGACTTAAAATTGAAATTAATTTCGCGGAATTTTTATCTAGATTATTTAGATCTAATCAGGTCTGTGGAGTCAGAGTCGTGGAGTCGGAGTTGCGACATTTTTAACGGAGTCGCTAAACAGAATCGTGACTTCGACTCCAATTGTAAAACCTTTTGGTATTGCACATGCATGTACAAAATATCAACCTTCAAAGAATTTTTCATATAAATCGCAAAAAAAAAATTTTTTAATTATTGCGTAATATTTTTTAAAAAATTTAAAGAATTTTTCAAAAATTATGCTTTGGAGTCGGATTCGTACTCTGAAAATTTCAACGATTGGAGTTGGAGTCGGAGTTGGGACTTTTTTTTTACAACTCCACACCCATGGATCTACTAGATATAAATTATAACAAACTCATATATATACATATATATGAGTTTGTTATAATTTATATATATATATATATATATATATATATATATAAATTATAACAAACTCATATATATATATATATATTTTTTATATATATATATATATATATATATATATATATATATATATATATATATATATATATATATATATATATATATATATATATATATATAAAATAAATACCATATTTCGTTAGTACTTTTTTTTTAAATAGTTTTTATACATAGATGTAGGCTAAATTTTTAGTTTTTATATTAGCTAATTTCTATTCTTTCTTTTCTATTTTCTCTACTCCTCTTTTTCATCATTCTCTCGTTGTTGTTTTTTTTTTAAATGGGAGTTAATAGGTCTACTTGATTATTAACTAGTATCATTGGCTGGTTTTTAAAAGCCTCCATACAAACATTTTCTAATCTAGATCTAGCTGAATCTTGTTCTAATTGATTATAATTTGCCAAATTAAATTAATTAACGAATATTTTTTTCTTTTCACAATGTTTCATTTTGATTAACTTTTTTTTAGTTCTATTTTCCCATATTAACGATAGGATTTTGAATTTTTGCTTTCAGAAAACGAACAGCTACATGGGCTAAAGCAAATCTAAAAAAACAATGCTTGCTTATACAGATTGCGTTTGCGGTCTAAATGAGTGTGCAAGATTGTATGGAATTTCTTTACTTTTAATGCCATTTGCTGAATATAAACAAGTTTGAAATAGATAAAACTTAAATGAGGGGGAGGTCAACAAGTCTTTAACATAGATTCGAAAAAGCAGAGCTATATTGAAGTCACTTTTAAGCAAGTCTCGAGTCTTAAGTTACTCAGTAATATGTCAAGTAATATTACGAACAAAAATTCCAATGCCAGTGGTGGCTATATTCAAGCAGTCAAATTGTAATTATAAAATGCAGCATGGGCAGGATATTAATTATAAGTTTTACTTATATTAAAGTTTTACTTTATTATATTTAAGTAATACTCCAAAGCTGTAAAAGTAAAATGAACCTTCTGTAATAAACAAGAATTAAAAAGAATTCATAATCTACAATACAGTGAAATGAAACTTTATCAGTTGTTTTACTGAAGTTCTCATATTTTCATTCATTTTAAACAAAGATTACTAATGCTAATTTTCATTAACATAATTATCTGTGTTACATTTTAAAAACACTATCTGACAAACAGAATGTAAACTTGCACGCTTAGGGCTCATAACCAGGCCACCCTGACTGAATACCTCTTTCCACTAGAGCACTGCTTGCAGGTACCACAAAAGCTCACAAGCAATGACTTTGGAGAATATATATATATATATATATATATATATATATATATATATATATATATATATATATATATATATATATATATATATATAAATTCTCTCTATAAATCACACACACATATTATATTTTTTTGTTTTGAGATTATTGTTTTGCTTGTTTTATGTTTGTTATATATTTGAGTGTTGTTACAGCGAGTGAGGTGTGCAATCTTATAATATTACAAAGCCTATAGAGTGCATTATGAACCAATATTAGGTACGGACGCTAAATAATAAATAGAAAGGGTTTTGGGAAACCACACTAAAAAAACTGCCAACACACAATCAAATTTGTAAATACTAAAAACATTGGGCAAAGTTGCTTTGTCAAAATAAGCAATTCTGAAGTTAAGTTGCAAGTCTAAGGACAAAACCCGAGTAGAGTCTCAAGTCGAGTCATGGGTACGATTTAAGTCGCACTCGATTCTAAGGCAATCAACTTGAGTCGCCAACTCTGAGAAATAGATCTGGTCAAGCACATTCTGCTGCCTGAAGAAAGTTTGATATCAGCAGGAGCCAACGACTTGCCACATAGTTTTAATAAAGCTAAAAGTATTTCTGGCAAATATTGGAACAACTCTTTTATAAAAAGGAATTGGTACACAAGAGTAATCGGTTTTTCAGCTGTGATGCTTTTGGAGATCATGAATTCGCAACATTGGCCATCCATGATAAAAAACTTTTCAAGGTTCCTATTTTAAACTGTACCACATGTCCTGTTAATCTGGATACATTGCAAGCCTTTTAACTTGAAACATCACCAAATATTCAACTTAAGATAATGCAGACTATTCATATTAATTTACTGCTAACCTTTCAAGCTGAGACATCTGCTGCACTACCTGAGACACCAAGTTCCACTAAAACATTTCAAAGCATTAAATCGACACTTGATGGTCGATGCTTTTTTAGAAGAGTTTCAATAAATTATAAGGAATCACTAAAAAAGGATGTCAGGGATGAAATTGAAGTAACCAAGTACTTCAAAAAAATGATCCTAGAGAAGTCTTGACAATGAAAAACTTTACCAAGGAACTATCAACCCCTCCTCCCTAATAAATGAATTTTTCTATCATTAGTCAGCAAATTGGGACTTTTTGTATCCTAAGTCCGCTAATTGAAAGCTTTTTTTAAATTCAGTCGGCAAAATGGAACTTAAATAATTTATCTGTAGTCGGTAAAATGAATAATTAGAGGACTATATTTTAATTTTTTTTCTTCTTGTCGCTAAAAACCGAAAACGGAAATCTCCCCACTTAACAACAACTCACGCCGGCCCTCGTCAAAGACGTGTTTAACGCAACAACCATGCCTGGGGAGCTTGAAGTTATTGTTACTTATTGTTATTAATTTATTTTTAACTAGTAAACTTATTCAAAGACTAAGATTATTCACAACTCCAAACACATTGCGGAACTAAAGTATGGTTTGGACGAATTTTCATCCTCATTAGCAGATATACTTATGTTAACAGGGTTACTGCTTACTTCTAAGGTAGCTGCTTTCTTCTAAGACAGCAGCATGTGATAGCAGCCCCGAAGAATCACCTGCGCACCCCTGTGAAACACATTTGAAATTTTTTTTTTCTATAGGGGGTATTATTTAGTATTCTACCGGGATCAACTCGGGTACCCGGTTTGGTTTCGGTTTTCCTGCATTTTTTTCCCGGTCTGAGACGGCACACGACACAATTATATATTCCGAGTATCTGGCAAGCCAACTTGAATAATCTTAATCAAGTAACTGACGCGTTTATATTTTAGATGCCCGGGAAAACCACCGGAATAGAGAGATAACAAGTACCAGGCTCTGCCGGTGTACCAAACCGGTAGCCGGCAGTTTTTCCCAGTTGTCTAGAATATAAAAGTATTGATTATTTTGCCGGTTTTTACCGTACTCTGAATCTCTGAATATATAGGTGTGCATATATTTATATATATATATATATATATATATATATATATATATATATATATATATATATATATATATATATATATATATATATATATGCGTATATATATATATGCGTATATATATATATGCGTATATATATATATATATATATATATATATATATATATATATATATATATATATATATATATATATATATATATATATATTATATTAGTGTTGCTTTGTCTATTAAATATTTCGACTGTCGACGAAATCGACTAATATATTTTCTAAAGTTGACTAAAATCGACTAATACATTTTTGAAATCGAAAAAGTTGACTAAAAGTCTATTTAGTCGAAGTATCGAAATAATTTATGTTTTTGAAACAAATTAATGAAAACAATATAGTAATTTATGTTTGCTTTCTTATTATCATATCATTTAAATAATGTTAGATTTTATTATCATATCAAATAAATAATAATGGAAGAGAGAAGGGCCGCTCCGACAACGAGATAAATATATTCCCAGACCTCAATGATTTAAGGACCTTTATACTTAAATACTGTATATCAAAACAGTCATTACAATCATATTTACAATGTGATTGTGCAAATTAATGACATTTAGATTTTGGAGCTTCATAACTAATAATTTTAGCCTAATGCCCAGAACCAGCTTGGAGCTGCCTAAAAGAAAGTATAGCTTTCAGGGCAGCTAAAATCACAAGCAACGAGTAAACAAAAGGAAGAAATTAATTAAATACATAATCGAAAGTTTAATTAGGTATAAATAATGCTAACATGCTATGAATTAAACTTTAAGAGAGTAAACAAAAATATAGGTAATTGTTATAATTGTACTTACACTGTTATTAAATGAACAAACAAAAAAACTTTTTTGTTTATTAAACAATTATAACTTTAAAATTAAAAACTGTTTTGTTATAAAACCAGTTTCATTTGAATTTATAAAATACTTAATATTTATGAAAATTGAATTTATGAAATGTATTAATACCCGTGAATGTACCTTTCTGACACAAAATAGATGTTATGTAAGTTTTAACGATTTTACTTAAAATACAGATTAAAATAATTTTATATCACTAAATTCATACCTTGAAGAATAAAGCTTTTCATTTTTTAACATCTTCCGGGATAAGGTTTTCATTTATTCAACTCGTTTATTCATACCCGAGTTGAAAACAAGTGATAAAAACGATGCTATTTAAAAAGCTGAACTATCGTTGTTAAAATTTTAAAAAATTTAAGAATAATTTGACAATGCTTATGTATAATAATAATATGTATAAAAAGAAAAAACTCTGGTATCAGTGAATTTATGTAAACAAAAACGTTATTGAAAGAACAGCTGAATTACGAAAAAAAAAACTGTTTACAGTTGCTAAAGACTTTAGATCAAAAGGTAAATATTCGGTATATAACAGTATATAGTTAACAACGCGCGATTTTTAAAAAAAGCTATTTTATTTATGGTTTTATTAAACTTTTATCAAACTGGATTTGAATAGTTCTAACAAAAATAATTGAACATTTTTATTTTTTAAAGCTGATGAACTTTTTACTTAATAACAAAACAAATTTCTATTTCATTGTTCACTGAAGTTTAAACAAAATTTGCGCACAAAAGTTGACAATTTACATATTTTTTTGAACATAATTGTAACTTATGGAACTTGATTTCAATTTTACTTTAAACGGAAAATAGCATGCGCGTTAACATAAAATTATTATTATTATTATATATATATATATATATATATATATATATATATATATATATATATATAAATATATATATATATATATATATATATATATATATATATATATATATATATATATATATATATATATATATATATATATATATATATATTAAATTTACAACACGAAATTATTACGACACCAAACTGCTGGCCCGCTTAGTCAACCCGTTAGCTTTACAAAACCTACAAAGTGGTGTCAACAACTTATCGAATCGTGTAAAAATTGTAAAATAAAACTTAATATTAATAAATGTAAAATTGATATATGTCAGGAAAACTGGGTGTGCAGCAGAGATGTAGGTCTCGAGACCAAAGTCTTGGTCTCGAGACTCATATCTACCTGTCTTGGTCTTGGTATTGGTCTTGAAGCCTAAAGGCGCAATTATAAAAATGATTAATAATGTATTATTAAGTGCAAAACTAATAGAAATTATTTTACTATTAATTTTGATAACAATTTTATCCCAAAATGTAATACTACTTTTAGATAGTATTGTTAAAAATTTAAAAAAAAAAAAATTTATTTTACAGAAATAAATTTTTTTTCCCATAGAAAATGCTATGAGCCAACTTACCCCGTGAAAATTTTGTCAACTTACCCCGAAAGCCTTTTTTTCAATAAACAGTATATAGATCCTAAAAAAAGGCAACTTTGAAAAAAAATCTGACTGGATATAGTAGACCAATTGTAACTGGAACTTTTATAATTTTTTTGTCCAAAAAGCGCATAAAGCTTCATATCTCCCATGCGCATGCACGAATCCTGACAATACTATAATAAATGATGAAATGGTCAATTAGGAAGGTTCTGTGTAATTTTTGTCACTTTCTGATTAAAGGCTCAGAAGATAAACGCAGTTCATCAACTTACCCCAACGGCCAACTAGCCCTGGTCTCCTCTATGCAGAAATATGTATGGAGAAACTACAATACTTTATGAATATAATACTAAGTTATACAGAGGAGCAATTTATATAACTAATATTTTCTAATATTTTAAATCTTATACTTGCTCTTAAGCCAATTAATGTTAATTAATGTTAATTACACAAAAATATTTTGTTCTTATCTTAATAGCTGTTTACATTTTTTAAAATTCCCACATAACACACATTCCAAAATAACACACGTACATAACACACGTACCTAACACACATACCTAACCACACATACGTAGGTAAAACATAAGAACAATGTTATGAGTTGCGCTTCCAATTGATCGCGAACGGTATTTTTACATCATTTTGGTTACAAATACGATGTCACAAACGACAAAAAGTTATTACGTTGTATTTTACGTTGAATCAACTTTGTATTTTTAGTTAACACAGTGTTCTATTTTACGTTAATTTAACGTTTTATTTTAAGATGGCTCATCATCGGGTATAATGATGGATTAACGTTGGGTTTAGGTTGTAAATGCAATCAATTTTTCCGATGATCTGTGCAAATTGTTTTTAGTTGCCTCGGTACCCAACGACGTCGCTAAGAACATAAAAACAACGTTGCCATAACGTTGTATTTTAAGTTAGTGAAGTATATTGTTTTACGATGATACAATGTGGTATTTATAATCTTGATGTATTAAACTACAAGTTTTGCTCCTGGATTAATATTTCAAGATTTACAGAAGGTTTTATTAAAGTTATATAGTTTCACGCTTGCCAAGTTCCGATACCGATAGTGAGGTCTTTAAAATTGAAATAACAAATCAACAGTTAATAAATGTACGTTATCCACCTGTTTACAGGCCGCCTTAAGATGATATAATTTTTTTTTTCAAATCATCTATAACAAATTTTTCTAAAAAAAAAAAAAGCACAAAATATTGTTTTGTATTAAAGACAAACAAAAACTGTCTACAGTACAATGAAGATGCTACTACCAAAGTTTCTTTATTGATATGTTTCAACTTTACATCTTCTCTATAATATACAAACCCACCCGGGTAATATCAACATCAATCACTGCAATAAACAACATATTGACTCATTTTATGATTCTTCATTAAAAGCAGGACGGATTTATAAAAAAAAATTAAAAAATAAAATTCAAAGAAAAATTCCTACTCAAAGCAAATTATAAGCGTTAAAAAAGATCTAATTGGGAACTAACCTAAAAAGAACTTAAAAAAGCTCTAAATTACTTAATAGTAAGTAAAACTCCTGTTACAGTTGATATCTGTAGTAGGGGAATAGTGAATGTCTTTAAAATGATTAATAATTCTATATTTAAAATCTTCAAGTCTTCGATTAAAAGAAGTTGTATCGGACAAGTTAAAATTAGCTAAAGTAGTATCAATACGTAAAACAGGTGAATCATAATTAACAATTGACCTATTTTGGTTCTCAGTACCTTCTATAAGCTTTTCGAACAAGTAATCTATAACAGTTTGTAGGAATACTTAACCCAAAATAAAATCCTTATTTTAAAACAATTTGTTTTCAAAAAAATTGTTTAACTGAACACGCAATTCTGGATCTAGTTAGTAGTATGTGATTCTTTTGATAAAACACAATTTACTCTGGCATCTTTATAGACCTGTCAAAAGCGTTTGTCACTGTAAATTATAATATCTTACTTAAAATAATAAAAAGCTATGGGATAAAAAAACATAACACTTGACTGGTTCAAAAACTACCTAAGCAGCAGGCAAGATTGTGTTATTTCAAACAACTATAAACACTCAATGTTGCTAAGAATAGAGTGCGACACCACTCAAGGTTCCAGACTCTTTTTTCTATATACTAACAGCCTTACAAAAACTTCGAAAAAACATAATGTTATAACGTTTGCCAATGATACAAACCTACTTTATTTTTCGAACTTAATCAAGAACCTTTACGAATGTATGAACAAAGAGCTTGGAAAATTAAACATATAGTCAAAACTAAATAAGTTTTCACTAAATACAGAAAAAAAAACATTTGATTCATTCCAAAAAAAAAAAATTGGTATACCAACTATATTTTCGTTTCTGAAAATAGATAAGGGGCTATCCATTAATTAGGCCAACAATTTTCTAGCAATTTTTACCTCCCCCATCCCCTTGTCAACAATATATATATTATATGTCAACAGTAAAGTTACGTCAACAATTAATTATACCCACTCTTCCCTCCTTAAAAATAATAAATAATCTAAATAGTAGTAAAAGTAGTAGTTTACAAAAAAAAGTGATTAAAAGTAGAACGTTTAGAAAAAAAATCTAATCAACTTTTAACTTATAAACATTTTTTAAATATGAATAACCATTTAAAATTACTAAAGCTTGCTCTGAAAAAAAGTGAATAGAAGTTAAAGGGATTGCTATATGCAACAATATTGGTTTAAACTAGAGATGGGAATCGAACCTTTTTTTAAAGTTTAGGTCCGGTTTGGTTAAATCTAATGTTCGAATTCGATTCCGTTTGGTCTTAAGTTCGAGTTCGGTAACAACTAAAGTTATTTATTATTAGTTTTATTAGTTACATTCACAATTATAAAACAAAAATAAATGAAAGTAATATTAATTAGTTAAAGCATTGTAAATTTTTTTAAATAATTCTAATGCTTTAATACTTTGGGTTTAAATCCTACAATCACGCATTTTGGCCTGAAAACACTCTTCCACTACCAGTACTTGTAGCAGTCAAATTAATTATCTTGTTTTATTAATGTCAGCCTTAAACAATGGAGTGGCAGCTGTTTTAAAGTCTGCCAACAAATCATACAATTCAGGGTCAGCTTTACTCTTTTTTGAAGGAGGCAGTTAATATGAATGATTGCATTCGCTAAAGCTGTCTATATCTGTACTGCCTGAATCCTTGCACATTACCTGAGATGTTAAAAAAGAAATAATTTTGTCTACAATACTACACATTTCTAAATAAACGAAATTACAACCTTCTGCATTGACAAAAGATAAGTTTTTGTAAATAGGAACAAGTGTTGATAGCTTGTTCAAAGGAAGAATTATATGTTTTCATTCAAGCTGGACAGAAAAGCTATCCAGCTTGAATGAAAACATATAATTACGCATACTGTCACTGTCTAAAAATTTCTTTTACAGACTGACCTTAAGCAAAATAGCATTGGCCATACATCAGGGGATGACGGAAGATTTTTATGAGACAATAGCAGAGTAGTCTTGTGAAAGGGATGCAAAAACTTTACGACGTCACACAACAATTTTTCATTAACATTGTTCAGCTGCTCAAGTTTGCCAAACTAATTTGAATCAGCAAGAATGGAGTTGACATCATCTAAATGGCGTGACAATGATTGCAAGGGAAAAAATTAACTGTTCCAACGAGTCGAAACATCCTGTTTGAGAGTGTGATGTTGCTCCTGGTTTTTCCGACTATGTTTTAAGTAGCCCACTACTTTTCCTTAAAGTCTTGATTATTTCGTAAACTAAATTAGCACCATGGGATTTCAAAGCCTAAGTTCAGATTATGACCTGCACAGCTAAGTCTAACATCGCTGCGATAAGCTTCATATTACTCCCATTATCAGTCACAAATACCAAGTTATCAATTCTTATATTCTTAGGGAAAAGTTTTTTAAATACTTCAGTTTTCTTTGCTTTTTCGCCAATGCCAGTCTAAGACTCACCAACCTCAAATAATCCAACACACTAACTTATAATGCAATAACTGCTGTTAATGTACTATAAAAGCCTAGTAAGAGTATTTAAGAATGTCATTGGCCCAGTGATCAGTTGTTACTGCGACATGGGGAACCCCAGCAAGTTCGTCTTTGAGCTTTCAAACAGATTTCTAACACATAAAACTTTGGCAGTAGTATCTTAGACAGCGTTGTTTGATCACACATAATATCCTCATGTTGCGCTATCCATACTTTGATCCAATTTCAATCATTTTTTGAGCAAAGTGATAGAATCCATTATCCTAAACACACAAGAATGATTGAATGTACTGAACTACACGTTGAGCATTTTCACGTACATGAGCAATCATGTACTAAGCAATCGTGTACAGAGCTACACGTTGAGCACTTTCACGTACATGAGCAATCATGTACTAAGCAATCATGTACAGAGCTACACGTTGAGCACTTTCACGTACATGAGCAATCATGGACTGAGCAATCATATACTGAGCTACACGTTGAGGACTTTCACGTATATGTTTAGGAGCCTGAAAGTAAAAAACAATAAACAATAGACATTAAATACATAGCAATATATAATGGCTTTTTTTGTACGACCAAAAACGTTATAATACTAAAATGTTGTTAACAACTCGTTACAAACATATTTCGCTAGCAAAGGCAGCAAGTAACAAGTGAAAAGTTAATACAGTAAATTGAAAAAAAACATGCTAACTGTATTTACTAATCGTTGTCTTTTTAGGCAAAAAGCTTGTTATTTTTAATTGTCCAGGTTCTGTATTGATCTTATTGGTGTGTGATGTATTATGTCTTTGTAGAGTTGTAGTATGAACAATTGGCATTCACAACCATAATCCACACTGTTTACAAACAGCAAATTCCTTGACAACCTGATGATCACAACATGATCACTTACAAACAAAATTTAAATAAAATATTTAGTAACTAAGATCAACTGACTCTATTTAACATTAATTAGTTATTCAATTTTTAAACCTGAATGCTGCTCAGACAGGTATTGTGTGAAATATGCAATGCCTGAGAGATGCAGGTGATTATGGATTACTTGAAATATTAATAAAACTAAACTATTATGTATGCAGTCAAGCAGTTAAACCTCATTCCCAAATTCAACGCAACAGAAGCGTGTCCAGCATTAACTATTTGTCCATGACGCAGGTACTAAGCAAGCTAATCCGTCTGTTATCAATTTCTCCTACACATTTTTATTCTATTTACGGGTTAATTTACTGTTACTCATTATTACTAAATTACTATATAACTACTGTAATCATTAGTTACTAAGATATAATAAAAAATCAAAACTAAAAACGCCCCAATAATGCAAATATTTATAAACAACATTCCCGTTTTGGTGGTTATGTATTGCATTATGTTATTTTATGTATTAAGTTATGTGTTGTAGACTTATGTTATGTATTATATTATTTTTTGTCGACTTATGTTATGTATTAAATTATGTATTATGTTATGTATTGTACACTTATGTTACGTATTATGTTATGTATCATATTATGTATTGTAGACTTATTTTATTTATTAGGCTATGATAGTTATGCTATATTATATATCATAATTATACATATTATATATATATATATATATATATATATATATATATATATATATATATATATATATATATATATATATATATATACATATATATATATATATATATATATATATATATATATATATATATATATATATATATATATATATATATATATATATATATATATACATACTCCTAGTCGGCGCTTACGGTGTTCTTACATGTTCTTTTTATTCCCGTTTTGTTGTTTCTTTTTCCTTTTTCTATACTTTTTTTATCATAAATACCATTATTTATTAATTTTTATCATATTTCAATTTTTATTTATACATATTTAAATTTATTTTTTCATTATAAAAATATGTTTTTTATGTTTATTTTTGTTACTTTTATTTATTTATTATATATTATATTTCATTTCGATTTTCATCTATTAACAAAAACGGTTAATGACAGTAATATAACCATATTTAAACCTTGCTTAATACGGCAAAAATTGTAACGGCACCGCCCCCCCCCCACGTGACATCTACTCGCGCCGGCCCTGTGTGTATATATATATATATATATATATATATATATATATATATATATATATATATGTATATATACAGAAGTAGTAGTAGTAGTAGTAGTAGTAGTAGTAGTAGTAGTAGTAGTAGTAGTAGTAGTAGTAGTAGTAGTAGTAGTAGTAGTAGTAGTAGTAGTAGTAGTAGTAGTAATAGTAGTAGTATGAAAATCTGCAGCACATCTTAACAAGGGTTAAATAGTGCGGAGCACGTCAATAGTATATGACGCCCTGTGGCAGTTTTGCTGATTAGTTGTCCATATTGGCAAGCAAAATCTTGAACGATTTTACATCTTTGGTATTTTTCATCTGCTCGGGAAGGTCATTCCATTTAGAGAATTTTTATTGCATGCGGTATTCGTGTCTTTCTATGTTGATTTTATTCAAGAAGATTCATATCTTTTTTGAGATGAGGATTCTATGCTTGTACTGCAATACGTGCGTAGCAAGTATTTAATTTTTTCCAGAGATTAACATCACGACTGACAAGAGCACGTTTCAATTGACCATTATTTTACAAGCTGATGAGGCAGCTTTACATACTTGTGCTGAAGATTTAAGATCGTATGATACTAAAACACCACGACCTTGTTTGCAGGTAAGTTTTGCAAGATTAAATCTCATATTAGTATTGTAATCGGTAAGTATTTTGACATTGATTTGTTTTTATCAACATGCATAATAGGTTGGGCCAAAAAAATTTTTTCTTCTGATTTTTGATTCACTGTACCGCGGAAAATATGCCTCAAGGGTATCTAAGGAAAATGTTTTACGTCTCGAACTAGCGCATTGTGCTTGAATATTTGAATAAATACTCGCTTTTTATCATTTTCGTAATAAAGTTCGCATTAGAGTATTCCCAAAATGCAAAATTGGTGTGTTTCTCGCCACAACAACTTGTTGTGATATAATTTTGTTTTCATTACTTGATAATATTTCCCAATCTGTCATGGCTGTTTTTAAAAAAATTACTCGTAGCGAATTTAACTGCCCAATTTTGGTCATCCAGTAGAATTATCTGTAAACTTCCAACTTATGAAGAAGTTCTCAAGTGTTGTTTTAATGAAAATTACAAACTATCCTTGAAATCAAACAAGCCAGTTAAGAGAAATTACCAGTGATAAAATTTGTCAGTGTCAATTGTGAAACTCCAGAAATTGACCGCAAAATTTTTAAGCAAAGATCAGCAGTTCTTGTTAGATTTAAGTTCTACTATTAAATCAGGCAGTTATTCGGAAGATTTATCTGTTCGTGAACCTGGAACAATTTCACAACTGCAAACAGAGTTGACGGTTGTATTTGAGCCTTGAAACCCCAACAGAGGAGCACAAAATTTTTTCTTTTGCACAGTTTCTTTTCTTTTAAAATCATATATCCTTGTATGGTTTCATATTAAAAAAAGTAAATACTTCACATAGAGCAGAATATGTACTTGTAATGATAAAATCGTCAAGATTCCTGCCCAATGATTTGGTAAAAGTAATAGACTCAGTAATTGAGAGAAACGCTTTTTTTTTGCACATTCAGAAAACTTGCTTTTAGCAATGGTAATAGACAAATGGGTTCATATTAAGGAATTAGGTTTTAGTATAAGTATAAAGGCAAAAAGCCTGGCTTCTCAAAGAAAGTTTATCAGGAGTTTTCAACCACCCAAAATTAATTTCCTTGCTACCGTCTATACAGAGATGATTAACTAGAAAACTACTACGCTTTGCCGCTACCTTTGCTGCGAAGAGTCTCAGATAAAGATGTTTGGTTAAATATCCTATCAGGTGAAACAGCGGCTGAGTGGAACTTTGAAAAGTTTCCACGTCACACCCAAGCAGTAGAACGATGCGTAAAGCTTGTAACAGAGACTTCACAAAGAGTAGCTGGCTTCAATTCCAGAGATGGCATTATAAGAACTACACATAATTTGATATCCTAAATGCCTAATTTTTCAAGCAAACCACATTTAAACTACCGACAGAAGTTAGCGAAAAGTAAAAGAATATATTTCTTCAAAAAAGAAAAGATTTCTTATTTACCATTCCAATACTTTTTTCTACTTAAATTATCTCTAAATATTTGTTAAAGAATTTATTTAATTTCATTTCATTTGTTAGAAAATTATAAAAAGGGAAAATTTCTTCGATTATTCAAGCGCGATGCGCTAGCTCCAGACGGGATTTTTTTGCATCATCCTTAGTCCCTAAAGACAAGTTTTTTTTGGTATTGCGAGTCAAAAATCAGAAAAAAAAATTTTTTCGGCACACCCTAATGCATAACTTTACATTTATCTATATTAAGACAATTTAGCCATGTATTAGTCCAGTTAATAACATTGTCTAGATCAGATTGGAGTATAATACTGCTCTTGATATCTTCTAAATTTATATTTGAAAGTAATTTTGTGTTGTTAGCATACATTTTAGGTAAAACGGAGAGATCGTCAGGATTG
The DNA here is from genome assembly GCF_038396675.1 of Hydra vulgaris. Classification (NCBI taxonomy): domain Eukaryota; kingdom Metazoa; phylum Cnidaria; class Hydrozoa; order Anthoathecata; family Hydridae; genus Hydra; species Hydra vulgaris. Next base: position 8,566,212 of record NC_088930.1, on the reverse strand, counting down.
TCATTGATAATAACGAATAATACTGAACCGAGAACTGTTGTTGGCTCAAGACCATTCATTAGGAATAGTTCTAGAATCAAGTGATAGTTGAAACAGATAGCATAGTGGTAAGGATCAAGCCAAACACACTCTTTTAATACACGTGGATGAGCTTTATCTGTTGCAATTGATTTGCTGGTGTCTAAACTATGTAAAATATTTTCAACGGCACCGGTGCAATTGTGAGATCTGAGAGAACAACATTGATGCAAAAGTTAAAACTTGGAAGTGGAATATTTTGCTTTTCTTAAATAAATACTGAACTAAATTGCTTGTTAATTATGTTCGCTATTTCAGTTTTATTAGTAATATTTTGTTTTTTAGCATTATCGAATGTCGTTGAGCTCAACAACATTAGATAATGATACTAATAAAACTGCAATAGCGAACATAATTAAACTCTGGCACCGTTATATTTCATCAGGTAGAAAATGCTAATCGCCTTTCAGAGACTATACCACTACAAAGAGAGCCCTTGAAATACAAACAAGGGTATGTATTTGAACATTTGAACATTCACTTGCTACTAACAATAACAATCCAAAACGTCTGTATGTATACTTCAACAGAAAAAAAAAACTGTCAAAAATGACATCTAGATGTCATCTTGGATTGTTATTGTTAGTAGCAAGTGAATGTTCAAATACATATCCTTGTTTGTATTTCAAGGGCTCTCTTTGTAGAGATATAGTCTCTGTAAAGTGATTGGCATTTTCTAACTGATGAAATATAATGGTGTCAGGGCTTGTTTTTATACTTAGTTTGGATGGATTCAGACATATGGGTATATTTACCTCGATCATAGTTAAATTTATATCTGGATATTTTGTATAATCGAACATTTGCTAGGTTATAGTACCAAAAAATGACTGTGTATCCTTGCTTTGTTTAGCCAAGTGGAGCAGAGTTGGTTATATCACTGATTTTCTCAGAAGTTTTGGATATTATATAATCTAAAGTGTTATTAATTGAGGTATTAGCGTTTAGAAAAATTGGAAAAGTAATTGCTTGTAAAAGTGCTACATCATTAAGCACGCCAATAATTTTTTTATTTAGGCTAGTTTCGCTACCATTTATCCATACACATTAGCCATTGAACCATTTGCTACAAAGGAAATTGAAGTCTCCAGCAATGAGAAGACCTTGATGCTTTTTATTTTCAACTACGGTGTTTGCAGCTGTAATTGATTTTAGTATTTCATTATCAATTGCAAAAAAATAGGGATGTTGTTGTAGTTTTTTTGGTGTTCTGTAGATGTAGCCAATAATGATTGATTCATTGTTGAAGTCAACAGAGCACCAGATCTGTTCAGAAGCAGTAATTTTTAGATTAATATTAAGAGGTATGCTTTTAACTTGAGATAAAGTAAGATTTTTAGTGACAAAGGTTGCTACTCTACCTCCAATATACTGAGAATTTCTATTTGAATTATATAGATGATATCTGTCGAGATTGCAAATAGAATCATCACGAAACCATGTTTCAGTTATAAATAGGATATGCGGCTTTTCAATTTCAACGCGTAATTGTAGTTCAGAGAGCTTGACTCTGTTTAAGGAGGTGGGGCTGGTATACATGCATTTAAGTTGCTTACAAAATAAACTGATATCATTTAGTTGAGACTGTAATTGCTGTTGGTTTGGAGAACTAAATGTGAGCATTTGAAGTTGAGGCTTTTTCTGATCCATTTTTGATTATTTCCTTTGCTTCTTTATTGGCAAAGGGTTGTTTACTGTGACCGATATTATTACATGTGATGATATAATATCATTACATGTGATTTCATTTTCTAATTGAGCAACTAGACTAGCTGGATATATTTTAGATATGTTTTACGAAGAGTCAGTTTTATGAAGAATTGATGATCTTGATTTTTGTTTAATGACTTCATTATTAGTTCTACTTGAGCAGTATCATTATCTACAATTTCAATGGTATTTATTTTCTTTGATTCTGGAACCCCAACTAATATAAAATTTTGTGCTTTGCTTTTGTATAATTTGCCATCTATTTTAACTGATAAAGCAATCTACTTTGATTAATACAGCATTTGCATTAAAAGACTGGCGGTTTTACTACTTTTACTTGGTTGTGATGGTAAAGTATTGATGCAGATAACTTTGTAATAATTGATGCAGTATTGATGCAGATGGCTTTAAGCTTTTTATTCTCTTCTTCAAGTGATTTTACCTTTTCAATAAGGTTGCTGATAACATTGTAAACTTCACCGACCCAGGTATGGGTGCATTTTGTAGTATCTGATGATTGTCCATTACACAATGGCTAATTCACAAGTCTTTTTATCGCTCTTTGACAAACATTTTTATCAAATAAGTAATGTTGTAAATAATAAAATGGATAGGTAGTAATATAAACTAGCTATCCATTTTATTAACATTATTAATTTTACTATATATATATATATGTATATATATATATATATATATATATATATATAAATATATATATATATATATATATATATATATATATATATATATATATATATATATATATATATATATATATATATATATATATATATATATATATATATATATATATGTATATATATATATATATATATATTTATATATTACAATTTTACATAATTACACATATGTACATAGCTATGTTTTGTATTATGTTATGTATTGTAGTGAAAACTGCAAAACTTTCACTACTATTAATCTCTTTTCGGTTTGGTTAGGGTAGTTCAGTTCAGTTCAGTTCGTTCAGTTCGGTTTGTTTGCAACAATTTCAAAGTTCGGGTTTGGTTCGGTAACAAGTAAAGTTCGGGATCGGTTTTTTTTTATTTTAATTTTTTAAAATTATTTTAGGTGCCCCAAGTTCACATCTCTTTCCTTACCAACGTTATTAAACTTGCCCAGAGGTGGTGTTGAACCACAGATCTCTAGTTTCTGAGCCACCACTCTTCAGTTCGGTTCGGGTTTGGTTCGTTCCCCATCTTTGGTTTAATTTTCTTCCAATGCAGGGTAAGTTAGAAGGTAAAAAAATTATATTCACGCAATCTATCGAAGAATTGCAAGTCGATACTATGTAAATAATAAAATTAAAAAAAAGAATAAAGAGAAACATTAAAACTTTGATGGAGCAGAATATTCCTCTATGTTTTCCAAAATTACTATGATAAAGAAATTGTAACTATTGAAATTTTTGACAAGATCTTCTTTCACATAACAATTTTATATTTTCAAGTTTTTATATTATGATTAATAATTGCAAATTTAATATATATATATATATATATATATATATATATATATATATATATATATATATATATATATATATATATATATATATATACATATATATGTATATATATATATATATATATATATATATATATATATATATATATATATATATATATATATATATATATATATATATATATATATACATATATATGTATATATATATATATATATATATATATATATATATATATATATATATATATATATATATATATATATATATGATTTAAATGTTGACATCTTGTACGAGAGTATATATATATAAACTAATTTAAAACATCAGGTAATACGAATTCTCTCAATACTAAATAATTTATTTGAAATTTTAGCCAGATTATAGGCACTGGCATCATCAGCATATAATATAAGAATATTATAATATAATATATATAATAATATAATAGTATTATAATATAATATATATAAACTAATTTAAAACATCAGATAATACGAATTCTCTCAATACTAAATAATTTATTTGAAATTTTCGCCGGATTATAGGCACCGGCATCATCAGCATATTATATAAGATTATTATATTATATGCCGGTACCTATAATCCGGTGAACATTTCAAATAAATTATTTAGTATTGAGAGAATTCGTATTATCTGATGTTTTAAATTAGTTTATATATATATATATATATATATATATATATATATATATATATATATATATATATATATATATATATATGTATATATATATATATATATATATATATGTGTCCTGTCATGTGTCCAGTAAATTTATAAAATTCATAATAGAATTTCTCGCTTAATAAAACAGTAACACCAAACAATCACTCTATATTTGTACTGTGTTTACCTTTTTGGTAAACACAGTACAAAAGGTGCTGTGGATTGATGTTTTTCCTAGCATTTTGCAGCAAGTTCCAAAGTTCATCCTGATTGTGTGACTTTTTACCCCTGATTGCCCTGAAAAGGATCTCCAAAACAGGTTTAATGGTATTTATATTTGGGCTTTGGGGTGGTCATTCCATTTTCTCAACACCCTTATTGTCTAAGAAATTGCACACTCACTTAGCTTTATAGCACTACTATATTAAAAGATAAAGGAGCCTCTTCTGCCATAAAGCTCTCTGGCTGTCAAAAGCATGTGGTTTCTGAACAGTTAAAGGTATTGGTCTTGATTCACTTTGCCTCTACAACGGTACAAATGACCAACCCCATGCCAGGATATGCATTCCCAAACCATTAGAAATTTGCCACCAAGTTTTACAGTTAGAACTATGCAATCCGGATGAAACCTCTCACCCTTTCTTCTTTTCATAAATAACTTTTTTGCTCCAAAAAAGAACTGGAATGAACTTTCGTCACTCCAAAGCACTTTTTTCTAATCTTCTATAGTCCAGCCTCGATGAGGAGTTGCAAAGTCAAGTCTTTGGTGACAATGTAAGGCTGTAAGAAGTGGCTTCTTCACAGCTACACGAGCTCGAAGCCCCACTTTTTGTAGCCAATTGCGGACAGTTCTATCTGTATTATTGACATCATGATGATTAGACATCAAAGCCTGTATTTCTACAGCAGAACAGCGGTGGTTCTCCAAACTGAGGCGCACAATGGTCCGGTCCTATCGATGGGTTGCCTTCTTCGGCCGTCCACTTCCAGACCTATCTTTTACTTTCCCTATTTTCCAGTACTTTATTACTATTCTTGTTACTGTGTTCCTCAAAATCATCATCTCTGATGCAAATTGGTTTTAACTTTTATGACTCAGTAACTTTAGATACAATCATCATTCGCTCTTGACAATACAGTTTCTTATTTCTAGACATACTTGCATAATTAGCAAATGAATTTATCAATTTTTAGTACGTAGATCTATAAGAAAACACATAAATAATTTAAGACAGCAATAAAAGAGCACATAAATAACCAAAGTAAAATTGTTAATTATTAATCATAACACACGTAAATATCAAATAATAATTATTGTGCAACATACAGAAAACAATATTATGTTCAGTACAAATACTACACAAAATAAACCAATATATCTCAAGACTAAGAACGTTAAACTGTACAAAAATGACTAATGTGAAGAATGTCTCGTCATTTAAATTATTAAAAATTAAAAAATTTAATACATTTTACTGAATGAACTCTAGAACTAATATGGATGTTATTTTAGCCTGTCATGCAAGTATTGAACAATGTAATATTTGTGACTCAAAATATGATTATTGATTTATAATTCATAACTGTTCGGGATAGTTGATCAAAATAACTTCACAATGGTCTTCACTATGTATCACTTATAGAAATATTTAACTAAAAAATCATTCTAAGTACATATGAATAACAAATTCTTTAAAATGAACTAAATTTGTAGTTGGACACATGACTTTTTTTCCGCCGCTGTATATTGAACAGTCGTAGCGCAGTGGGAGCAGTCGTTGCACAATAGTTAGCGCAATTGCCTCAAAAGCTACAGATTCGTGGTTTAAAGCCACCTCTGAGCAAATTTTATATCATCAATCAGGAAGGATGCGTGAACTTCCTTAAAAATGCTCTTCGGCAGTGCTAATGATGAAGCTGTAAGGACTTCATTAGACACCTAAAATATAAACAATATATATACATATATAATTATATATATATATTTATATATATATATATATATATATATATATATATATATATATATATATATATATATATATATATATATATATATATATATATATAATTAATCATCTGTAAATTATAAAATATATATATTTGCATGAATAACGATAGCATTTAGGTAATTTGCGTTAACGGGTAGCGTATCATAATGGCACCCGTCGACACGATTGTGTACCTGTTAGCAGCCCTAGCCCTAGATAATGTTAAATATTTATCATAATTTATGTACAATAAGAAGTATTGACACATATGTGTCAATCCTTTTTCCTTTAAATTTAGACCTATTTGTAATAGAGTCTAGAATAACAAAATAATGGATTTGACAATTTGTATAAGTCAGGGGTTAGCAAACTTTTAAGACGGAAAAGCCAAAGTTTACAATTTATAAAAATTTTCCAATTTTTAAAGTGTTACTAACATCTTGTTTTCAATATTATAATCCTATTTGTACATGGAGCTGGAGAGCCGCATTTAACATCAAATTTAGCTAGCAAGCAGCAGGTTGCCAACCCCTGGTATACATTTAAATAATATAATGTAGGCTATGTACTTACATACCTCTATATTGTTATCTCAGCACACCAATAAACAAAAATTGTGTAAAAATAATAGTATTACGAGTAAACACCTCGTGTGTGCTTATTTAGTTTTTTATGTGCGGAGTATTTTTAAAGCGCAACACGGTTTAAATAAAGTAGAAATATAGCTAGTGTCATTAAAATACTGATATCTAAGTGATTTTGTAACACAATACTACAAACGCTGCCTAATATTTCTCTTTTAAGTAACTAAATTTATTAAAAATGTAACGTTGTTGGCGACAACTTATCTTGATCTCCCTCTTATCAAAAGTTGTTAAAAATTTCAGGATCCCTTCCCCTTATTTTGTGGACGTAGTTAATGAGCAGATTCAGAAGATAAACATTGAAAGAACAGAAACAACTAAATTTCTTGGGGGAAAATCTTGAAAAACCCATATTAGTATAATAAACATCAAAATTTTAAAAAGTATTGAGATACTCTACAAAGTTAAACCTATGTTGTCCCAAGCAGGGCCGACAACACCGGGGAGGCCAGGGGGCACTGAGTTTCTACTTTTTATCTAAACGATTTTTTTTTTGGTATAATTTCTAGACGTAGTTGACTTTTTTCAGAAATTAACATTTTTACCCCTCCACTTCAAACCCGCATCGTCAGCCCTGTAAAGATAATCTAAAACTACTGTATTTTTGTTACATCTAAAGTACGTACGGTAATATTTTATGGACAAGTACTTTTTATGTAAGTCAAAACCATGCATCATTTATTTAGTTTATAATAAAGATAAACTTAAACGTGCTGAACCCTTACTAAAAACTTTGAACGCACTAAATGTTTACCAAATAAACATCTAAAAAAATATTTTGTTCATCTTGTACTAGTTTCATTACACTTTTTAGATAACTTTTTTCAAATTAACTCTAACAGGTATAAAAAAACTTTACGGGGTCCGTACTTTTTTAACAAAATAGTATCTGAAAATATAGAACTTAAAGCACTAAGTCTCTATGAAAAAAAATAATACACAAGATATCAACAATTAAATCGACATGTATTAAACTTAACAACAAGATTAATACTAAAATGTTTATGTGTATGAGTGCATATTATTTAACCACTTTTGACTATATATATTAATAAAATAAATTTTATTTAATGATGACAATAAGACTTCATAGTCTTCTGCAAGTTTTCTTTACAACTACAAGTATATATTTGAAGAAACAACTTGTTTTTATTTTTAAAGACACAATTATTTTTTATGATAAGAAACATAATTTATTAAATTTTGTTATTCTTTCTTAAACTTGTTAAATTAAATAAACAACAATTAAATATTGCTAAACTATGTTATGTTATAAATTTAATATGTTGCGTTTTATTATATTTTAGAATTGTAACGTAATGAACGGTAGCTATATTATAAAAAACGTAACAACTTTTGTTAAACAAATACTACTCGTACTATTCGTTAAACAAATAGTTTAATTCGTTCAACGAATAGTATATTCGCCTAACAAATAGTATACTACTTGTTCGTTAAACGAATGTTCTACTGTTCGTTAAACGAATAGTATACTATTCGTTAAGCAAGTAGTATAATAGTCGTCAAGCAAATAATATACTATTCATTAGGCGAGTAGTATACTACTCGTTAAGCGAATAGTACACTATTCGTTAAACGAATAGTATACTATCCGTTAAACAAATAGTAGGGTAGATTAGGGTAATATGATATTAAAGCACCTTGGAAATATGAAATTAAAGATATAAAAAAACTTAAAGATTTATTGAAGATTATTTAGAATACTACTCGTACTATTTGTTTAACGAATAGTACGAGTAGTATTCGTTTAACGAAAGTTAATACGTTTTTTACAATATATTTACTCGTTCATTACGTTACAATTCTAAAATATAATAACACGCAACATATAAAATTTATAATATAACTTACTAAGATGTAAGCAGTGAAGTAAATGTTACTTTGTATTTTTTGAATCAACTTTATGTGTTGATAACAGGAATCAGTACAATTAGCGTAAATTTATATGCAGTAATTAACAGCTATCATCTAATTAAAACGCAGTTAATTTTTTTGCGTTGTTAAAATAATATCATCACGAATGAATAAATCTGTGACGCGAAATTTTGGTGCTAAAATACTGAAATTTTTTTTTTTATAAAGAAAAATATATTAGCTAAATATCCAATTCATTTTTATTTGAAAAATTTTTTATTTAAAGATGCTATTTTTGTGTAGTATGAGCATGCTCAAATTACCCAGTGTTTTTCTTTGAAATTACCTAGATTAATGTCCTAAAATAGCAGTGATTTTAATTGCTTTTTGAATAAAAACAAAACATAGTAAAAAATTTTAGTATTTATACAGTAGTAGTATTTGTTAGGTGAATATTCTAATTACTATCCGTTAGGTTAGCTTGACGAATATTACTATTCGCTTAACGAATAGTACTATTTGCTTAAAGAATAGTCGAATAATAATAATAATAACAGGCTATAAGGATAATTACAAACGTAGACCGTTTCTCTCACACTCAAACATTATTTAATAAACTTAATATTCTAAATGTATATAAACTAAACCTTTACCATATTCTTATCTTCATGTTTAAACTTGATAAAAAAATATCACCAATGTTATTTAATTCACTTTTTGAAAAAATAAACCACATATACCCTACCAGATTTTCAAAAAACAATTACATTCAATCCAAAACACATTATTCAGCAACCAAATTCTCAATTGCTAACCGAGGTCCTAAGCTGTGGAATACAATATTAAATAATGAGCTGAAATCTAATTATTCTTTAAACCAGTTTAAAACAAAACTTAAGCAATTACTGATGATACATGAAAATGAATTAAAGTTCTTCTAAAAAGCTTTTTAAACTAGCAAACAAAAACAAAAATTAACCTACTAATTACTCTTTAATATTATATTTAATATTCTAAACAATAGTCTGCTATTGTAAATGTATTTCTTATCTTATAAGTTTTGAATTTACAAACGATTTTTTTTAAGTTTTATTATTTGAAATACTAATTACTAAAAATATTGTAAAATTTTATAATTTCAATTTTTATTAAAAAAAGTTATTGTAAATTCTTTTTGTAATATTAATACTTATATATCATCTTATTTTACTAATCAGTTCTTAAATATAAATACTCTTTGAATTACTAAATATTTTAAACGTTATATATTTTATTTTTTGCATTTTGTTAAAACATTTTATTTGATGAATATGCATTTTTTTTGGGGGGGCTTAATGATAAGATGAATTTTGTCTTCTTCAAGCCCCAGTCATGTAAATATTTGTTTTTATAAATTACGAGTGTAAATTATTTTCAATCGGCAAATACAATACTAAAAAAATAAAAAAAATAAAAAAATAAAAAAATAAAAAAAATAATAAAGAATAGCTTAAAGAAATCGCTTCAAGATGGCTCGGGGCCCTGGGGCAAAATTAAGTTGTGAAGCTCCATAATCTAAATATCTATACAATCACATTGTAAATATGACTGTAATGGCTTTTTGATATATAGCAAGTATTTAAGACGGTCCCTAAGTCATTGTGGTCTGGGAATAGATTGTTCCGCTGTTGGAGCAGCCCTTCTCTAAAGTTGTGTTCTTCCATTAATATTTAACTAATAGATATTATAAAATAGAATATAAATTACTTTATTTTTTTTTTTACAAACTGTTTAAAAAAAAATTGGTTTCCATACTTCGATTAAATCGACTTTCAGTCGATTTCAAAAATGTATTAAGCGATTTTAGTCAACAGTCGAATTATTTAATAATCACAACAACAGTAATTAAAATGCGAGGTTAGCTTCTCTTCCGCTGTGTTTTATGATAAGACCGTAAAGACTTCTGGGAGCGCCTCAATAAAATGAATAATAATAAAAAAATAAAGTTATTCCTAATGATAAACCGTTCTTTTCATCGATATTAACTCTTCCATTTTCTGTATATATTAAATTAGAGGATTCTGTGTGCAAAAACTTTATAAAAGTCTAACGTAAAAAGAGGATAGCTGCATACAATAAAATTGGCTAGCTCAAGATTCAATTTATACCTTCATTGCTTACATGCGGTTCTTAAGAAAAAGACTGCCACATATATTCTAAAAATATTAATGTAGATGATCATTCAGTACACACACCTCTAAAAGATCTTCTAAAACACACACTTAAAATGCTGTGTGGTGTAAAAACTCCTGTGCTAATCACAATGCTCAAGAAACTAATCAAACTGATATTTAGATGCAAGGCTAGATTTGGTGGTGCTACTGAATATAGTATTTAGAATCATGTGAGTCAAAATGAAAACGGTGAACGAAGTCTTACGAATGAAGAATGCTTGTTTATCAATTGCATGGTAACATTAGAACTCAGTCGATTTTATTATAATCAAAGCGTTGTGATATTATTCATCCATAATGTGCGGCCAATATGAAAAAAATAAAGATGATAAATAATCTTGTTTATAACTTGTTCATAACGTGGTAGACATATGATAATTCGATAATAGAGTTTTAAATCTTGTGATAAATATTCAATTTTTCTTAAGTATGGTTTTAATGTTTACTCCATCAATTTTTTTAAAGTTTGTTTTACCACGTTAGGGGTAATGACGCCAAGTTGCTATATTAATTTTGCTCACCGTGATATTTTGACACCAATATAAACATAGATGATTTTGTTATTCGGTTTCACAATTTTAACAATTTAAAGGATTTAAAATAAAAAAATATAAATCCACGTTTTTAAAGTTTATACAGTGAAATAGTTTTCAGTATTACCATCTATTTAACTAAAACTTGTAATAAAAGTAAATATACCCTAATACAAAGTGATTGTTTAGACATTTAAATGGCTTTAGTAAAAAAAAAGATCAAAATAATTTTGTCCGCCATATGTCTAATACCCCAATAATAATATGCCTAATACTAATAATATGTCTCATGAGAAAAATTAAAGTATTTAAACATATTTTTGCGTAAAAATAAGGTTTTTATTATGTAAGCATTATAGTGCAAGCATACAAATAATGTGAACAAGAATGTAATGAGAATATGTAATGACCTCCTTGAAATAAAAAAGTAAAGTTTATAAAAATTTTCTTGAGGAGGACTTCAACTCACAACACTATCACCCGAGCCTAAAAAGAAGAGCGTTTTACATACACAGCACAACGCGAATGTATTTATGACGTAACAAATACTTGATAAAAAGATCTGGTGAAGTGGAAGAAAAGATCATAAAAATATATTAACGTTCAACAGGAGATATCTCAAACTCATCCATTACATTCATTTATTATCAGTCCATTTCTCAAATATATTTTATTTGCTTAAGAAAAAAAATTACATCCTTTTGTTGTAAATTATATTTTTTCATCATCAATATATAAAATTTCCAATTCCTCTTTTTATTACACCCCAGCTTATTTTTATTATTTCCGTAATAAATTTGAGTAACAATCTTTTAAAATTGCTTTTTAGTTTTTCAACCTCATATTTTTTTTTTAATTTTTCAACCAAAGTTTTTTTAGTTTTTCAATCACAGTTTTTTTAAGTTTTTCAACAATTTTTTAATGATTTTAAGTTAAACTTTTTAGTCAAATGATTTATTTTTCTTAAAGTACAAAAGATAGAAAGCACAGACCGAAATTATTTTGTTTTGATATGATTTCAAAACTTACTTTTATTATTATAAAATATATTTAAATAATTACGACAAAAGAAAATACAATTTTATTTCTATAAATATATTTTATTTATTTTATATTCTAATATTTAAAGTACGATAATCTGTGATACAGCATCATATTCTTTTAATAAAAGTGCATCAAGGCACAAGTTATATCTGTCAAACTTATATCAAAGTTATATTTTGTCTAACACAAGTTATATCTGTCAAAAATTTATCAAGCCACAAGTTATATCGCAAGTAAATCTGAGTCGGGTATCTCTCATAACCAATACAATTGTTTGCATTTAGTTTTTACGCTCTTTTTCTGTAACTGTATATTACAACTGGCATTTTTTATTGTAACCAAAACAAATAAATATCATTTGTTACATTAACAGAATTTTAATTACATGTAAAGAAATACGTTGTTCAAAAAATAAAGCATTTTGCTTTTTTTGCAACTTTTCTTCAAACTTTATAAAAGAAAATCCTGTACTAGCTATGATATACATAAATTTAAATGGGGATATAATAGGGGATAATTTGGGATCAACATCAATAACATTTAAATGCAACGTTGCTTTTAAATGTTGCTTTTAAATGAACCACAAGAATGCTATCCATTCCTTGGAAATTAGCTAACAGAAAAGAATTTTTTTTTTTTTTTTTGCGCTTTGAACGAGTGTTGCGTTTTGCGCTTTGAAAGAGTGTTGCGTTTTGCGCTTTGAACGAGTGTTGCGTTTTAAACATCCATTAAAGAACTATTATGATTAAACTTTTGATTAAATAATTTAAATATAATACATAATCAATGACTTCAGTCATATGTTATTATTATTTGGTATATTTCATTGAAAAAAGATAAAAATGTAACTTAGATCCACATTACCCCACTAAACGGGGTAATGTGGGTCTATAGAATACTACTCAAATTAGTTCTCCTCAGACATCTTTAAAAATTATGTACAAACTTTTTTTTAATGTAGTTTACTAAAAATAATGTCTAAACATGATTTTAAGTTTTCTACAAAATAAAAATACAGGATTTAAGTTGCAGAAATTCAACGAAAAGGTTTTTGTTCCTACGACTCTTAGAATTTGATAGTAGGTTGAGTGAAGAAATTGAATTACTTAGACTGGAGGAGATATGCAAAACTTTGGCGTAAATCTGTGTGTACAATTTGGATGAAAAATAAACTTATTAGAGAGGTTCGTCATCTAAATACTCTTCGGCCCAAAAAAATTTCTCATCATAAGATCTACCAGAAAGGTATACATTCTCTATTCGAATCGATATGTTATTTGATATGCATAATTAACACAATTTCGATTTCCGTCACAGAAGAAGAGCGATTGTTTAGTAAACTTTTTCTCGTCAAGACAGCGCTAAGATCTACAATGACTCAAGACTGTCTTAAAAATCTGCTATCGAGTACAATCTCACAAAATCTTTGTGCTAGAACGAAGTTATTGCAAATTTCGCTATGAATAAATTTTGGATAGTCAATTTCTTATGAAGAAGAATAGCTATTACACTTTAAGCTTACAGTTATTAGCTAATTATATAATAAAGTTACTCGCCTGTTTGTCTATTTTTAAAAGCTGTTACTTATACCTAAAATACATTCACTTACATTTAACTGTTTTGATAAGTCTGAAAGAAAAAAACAATGTTGTTTCAAACAGTATAACTTAAAATAATACTAGCCAATTTAATACAATAGTAACATGATAAAGTTGATAAGTAAAAAATGCAATTTAGCGTTCTGAAACACTTCAGTCCGGTCATTTTTGGTTATTACCCGGAAAAAATTCTAAGCTGAAATTTGACAAATACTCTCGTAATATCAAATAATAGCACACAAAAAAATGTCGAGTTCCTTGAGAAAAATGAGTTATTGATATTTTCCCATAATTTTGAATTTTACTTTGAATTTTAACTTTAAAAAATAGGTTTAGACTTTAAATTAAATTCATTAAATCATTAATACCATATTAATTAAAGATTTTGATTTTGAATTTTGACAAATTTAAAAAAGTGAAATAATAGTTCAAAATTAAAAAACATCAATTAACAATTAAGATATTTAAAAAATATTTTGTTTGAATATTTCTTTATTGTCGCTTTCGTCACTTTTGCCTTTGACTGTCACTTGTTCCTAAAATATGATCAATAAAAAATTAATTAATATTCTTTGACACATTTTTACTATATTATTAATTGACGATGTTGCTCTTCTACACTGCGTTGGTTGACTCAAAGGCTCTACTTTCAATGAAATTGTTAACAAATTTTTGAAATACATTCGCCAAACAATTGGATTGGCACATATTGTGTTTGATGGCTATGAAATTCAATCAACTAAAAATACTGAACATTCGAGAAGATATGCCTATAACCAACTTTCTGTTATCAAGATTAAAGAAGAGAACAATGTTCAGGTTTTTAAAGAAACATTTATAACAAATAAAATAAACACGAGCTAATTTACCAAGCTACTTTTACACTGTTGAATAAATGATAGCAGTATTTCTCAACTGCCCAGGCGATCCTGATACAACCATTTTCTCTGAAAATCAAAATACTCTGTTTGCTAATGACACATTTATTTTTGTTATGCTTGTTCACCATAGGCAAAAGGAAATTGGTGGTACTATATTCTACGAACATTGCCTGCATATAGGATGAAGAACGACGCCACCAAGTCCAACAATGAACAACATAAAGAACAACATTTTGTTTGTTCATGCTATGAGTAAATGTGATACAGCATCCGCTCCCTTTGGTTACGGAAAAAATACTTTTTGAATCTTTTGTTAAAACTAAAATCCTTGCAGCAGATATTTGAAAAATTTATTAACGACAATAGAAGCATTTGTAATCATGTATAGTGGAAATAAAAATGATAACCTCATTTCTCTTAGGTAATATATTCATTCAATACAATGTTATCAGTAAAAGATAAACTAATACTTTTTTTCTTCATGCACAGTAATATGCTAATGCATTTAATTGCATATTTTAAATTAAAACTAAAAATTATAGGTTATTTATTTTAGATACAAGAAATATTTCAAAGTGATGTGGATAAGATTAATTGAACCAGCTGAGTTGCCACCATAGGAGCAAACAGCTTATTACGATGGATTACGAGTGCATTTACAGGTAACAGGTAATTTACAGGTGAGTGGATTACAGGTAAGCTATTATATTGAACTAACTCCAGACTCTACTGTCAAGATTAATTATGGGATTTTATTGTTAATTTACAGGGCCAGCGACGGATTTTGAAGTGTGTGTGTTTGTGGAGGGGGAGGGGGCATAACTGTCAATTTCTAAAAAATTAAAAAAAAAAAGGTTTTTTAAAAAAGTGGATTTTCCTGGCCCCCTGATGGCGTAGGCCATGTTTTAGGTTGTTGTTTGAAAGGTACTAAACGATTCGCTCCAGGTTATGCCAGAGGATAGTCAAAGGAATGTATAACACTACCAATAATGACAGATTATGATATTGTATCTGATAACTTACTTCTAGTCATAAGATGCCAATGCAAAGATAACACTTAAAGTTAGCGTAAGACAAATCTATGCAGTCATTACAAAAACGGAATGTTATGTTCAGAAGCATGTTAAGAATGTTAAGGACAAACGTGTGTGAACCCATTTAATGTGTCAAATTTCATCTTCATTAAAATTTTTTCCAGGTAGTGGGTTCTTTTTTTAATAAAATTACTGGACTGCTAGTTAAATTTATGTGTCAATAACCACATAAAATAACATTTTAATCATCATTATAATAACTTTTCAGCATGTAATGTTGACTATGAGTTTTGGTATTTTAGCACACTCTGTCTCACTGTGTGTGGTCAAATGTATTTTAGCACACTCTGTCTCACTGTGTGTGGTGAAATGTACTTTAGCATATTTTTGGACAAACGGGAATATAAAGTTGATCTCGACAACTTCTGTTATGTACGTGCGTAGTTTATTCGTGGATCAAAGCTAAGTTTCACTGCGACGTTAAAGGGAGCCAATTGGAAGTGTTTCAAAATCAGTTATTCTAATGTCAAAAGCTGTCTATACCATCTTTTTTTGTTCAACATGCCACAGGAGTTTATACCGCTATAGTAAAGATAAAGATAATAAATTGCCTTTTCGTTGTCCTGCTATATAAACAGCCTTCTCTCGTCATGAATATGTCTTTTGCTTTTTTGTTCAACTAAGGAACCGTCATTAAAAAAGAAAGCCAACTACTTTAACTGTAATAGCAATAATATCCCTAAAGTTGGTTAACCTGATTTAGCTGATCGTCCAGATGTTCAGCAAACTGTTTTCGATTCACAATCATCTGAGGGTGACAGTGACGTTAATTTTGCCTACAAAGAATCAAACAAATATTTCGAATAGTCTGTAGAATCATTTAACAATTTTGTTAGAGAGTTAACCTTAGTAAACAAATGTCCAAGAAATAATTTGTCGTGCTTAAGAAGACTTAATAACATCAAAGGTTTGATGGTATACCTTGATGTCCGTAACGCAAGAAGTGACAGCAAGTCCAAAAGCTACTATAATTTGCATAAAGAATGTCCCTTCTACAATACCATTTGCATTTGCAAACGTTAAAGAGGATAGATCTTCTATTTAAAAAATATTTTAATTTAACGACTATAGTTATCATGGTTGGCTCATTATGTGTGACTTGAAAGTGTTAAGTATTATCATGGGATTAAAGTCCCAATATTCCAAAGAAGGTTGCATTTCTTGTCCTACATATAAAGCTTGGTCTTTTATAAATGTTAAAGCATTTGATAAATAAAGCAATTATTTTAAATTCATTTACTAAGTTATTTATAAATTAAAAGCAAATTTAACGAACGGAGTCAAGACTGGTCCTGAACATCCTGACTTCTCATGAAAGAGAAGACACAAAACAAGAAGTAGACAGTAGTATCAATATTATTATTAGTAAGCCACAAAATCTACCTATTATTTAAGTTAAAAACAAATGTGATATCAAATAATTTTTTTAGACAAAAATGATAAAAGACTGCACAAAGAAATGTCATTGAAAAGAGTTTTGGTTTTTGCCATAACAAATAAATGCTTGCTGAATGCTTATGGTCTTTAAAAAGGGACAACATCTTCTACAAATGTTTAAAAAATGCATTTTGAATTATTGTTTTACATTCAATAATTTGTATAATTTGTGTCAAATAGTTTTTTTTCTTATGCATATGTTATTTTTTATAAATGCTTGTGAATAGTGGTATAGTATGATAGTTTTCAACAAGTTTTTGAAAACGACCCAATAGAAAAAAAACAAGAAAAAAATGACGAAAACTTGAGAATTTTTATTGAAATAACGAAATAGACCAAACTAATACTTTGTGGTGAAGCCACGGCTTTTGATCACTGCCTTGCACCGACGAGGCATACTCTCAACAAGTGATTGTAAGAGTTCCCCAGAAATATTCTGCCATTGATTTTGAAGAATTTGAAACAACTCTTCTTTATTTTTTGGAGCTCTTGTCTTGATTCCATGATCCAATATACTCCAAAGATTCTCGATAGGGTTCAGATCAGGACTTTGAGCTGGCCAAGAAAGAACCACTAATTTTTTGTTCTTCAAATAATTTTTCACATTGTTTGCCGTCTGTTTCGGGTCATTATCTTGCTGAAAGACCTAACTTTTTTCTTTAAAGAGCTCATTTGCACTAGGTATCAATTGATAAATTAAGATTTGTTTGTACATTTTACTGTCCATAATACCAGGAATTTTATACAAACGACCAACACCCGATGAAGTAAACATCCCCATACATTCACTTTTTTATCGTGCTTTACTGTTGGCTGTGTTACTAATGGATCGTAACGTTCATTATGTAACCGCCAAACACGCGACTGTCCACTGAAGCGCAAACAAAATGGTGATTCATCACTCCATAAAACATTTTTCCATTGTTCGATTGTCCAATTCTAATATTGCTTTGCCCATTGAAGTCTTTTTTTCCGGTTACTTTCAAAAATAAATGGTTTTTTAACGCTCCAGTAAGATTTAAATTTCCCAATAGAATGGATCCTTCGATGAACCGTCCGTTCATCAACATCCAGTTTAAAATTTCTCTTTATTTCAGCCACTGTTATCTTTCTATTCTTCTGAACCTCTCTTATAATTAATCTGTCCTCTCTGGCAGTTGTTTTACGCCTTCTTCCGCTCCCTTCTTTGCGTTTAAAACTTCCCGTCAAATAATACTTGAACAAAAATCTTCGAATTGTAGTGCACCATCGATTCAAATTTTTTCCAATTTCATGGTCAGTGTATCCACTTTCATACCATGCCATAATTTGGCCCTTTTCAAACTCAGTAAGTTGTTTTCTTATCTTTTTTTGAGTTGTCTGGCGCATTGTTCGACTTGGGTGCTTTGATAGAAAAAGCGACAATTGAAGCAAGAAAAATAATTTAGGATTACGTTTTCGCTCACAATGTATATTTTTTTTCACAACTCGCCAAAAATTTGTCCGTCAAATTTTTCGCGAGTTTCACAACTCGCCAAAATTTTGTCATGTCAAGCTCTAATTGACAAATAATAAAATGGCGTAAAATTTTTTTTAAATTTTTAAAAAATTTCACAACTCGCCAAAAATTTTTCATGTCAAGCTCTAATTGACAAATAATAAAATGACGTAAACATGTGGTTGTAGTTTGCTCAAAGATATTTCTAGAATGTTAAAGAAATTACTATTGAAATGAATTATTTCTTCCTGAAATAGTATTAAAAAATTTATATATTGTAAAGAATATTTGATTGTCATTCTTTTTTGTTGTAATTTTTTGAGAGTTTACCTAAGCTTTTTTTTGTCGGACACTGTAAAAAATGGAAAAAAATCTCGAGTCTGGTTGTATTTTGAAAACAACACGACAGATTTTTCAGCAATTTTTACCAAATAACTTTTAATTTTTTATTTATTACTTAGAGAAAAATCGGTGCTGAATTCATGACAATATAGCTTCCAATGAAAATACTTCAATTCTCAAGGACGTTTAAAGGCAAACAAAAAAGATAAAATCAAATAAATAAACTAGTATCGGCTTTCAATCGTACTTTAAATAACACAAGCCATTCATTACAATAAAAAAAACTGAAAAATTTGTAAAAACAGGGTTAAAATTATGATATGAAATCGAGCCAAAGTAAAAGTACATTGTTTTGTAACATTACATATAGATTTAGACCAAACCAACTTATGCTACTTTTATATATATGATAATAGGCATATATATTCTTAAAATAAAGACATAAAAAACTATTGAATTTTATTTAAAAAAATCATCAAGAAAACTCTTAACATTAACTAAACTATCAACTGTTCAGAGAGAATTAAATGCTTTTAAAGAAGAGCATACTAAACAGATTAATGAAATAAGCATATGTAAGAGAATTATGGAGATTTCCCCCACTTAAAAATTCTATATGGATTACAGCTAATTGAGTGAGTAAAAAGCGATCTTCGCAATCTAACTAGATATTAGCCTTTTTTAAATTGGGGACTAATAAGTTCTCAATTTAAAAAAGGAAGTAAACCGTCGCCTTTAAATTATTGTCAAGTTTTGCTCACTTCTGTACCTTTTAAAATTCTAGAAGAAGTTAGCATAGGCATTTGATTTGATACCCCATAAAAGATTACTGATAAAACTTAAATGTTATGGGATTTCTGGAACATTGTTGAAATGAGTTGAAGCATTTATAAAAAAAGAAGGCAAAGAGATGTTATGAGAGAAATTGCCTTAAAAGGATATATTTATTTGTGTGCCGCATGGACTCTGTTATTGGCCCTTTACTATTTATTACTTGCATTAATGATTTACTTGATAACTTTGTAAATATTTCATAGCTGTATGCCTATGATGCAAATGTACTATCAAGGGTTGATTGTGAAGCATGTGTTAACCTATATTGCCACTAAAAAAATGTTTTGAGAAAAGATTAGATAAAATGGGTCTCACTACTTTAGTTGTAAGAGGAATTTGGGGTGATATAATTAAAATGTACAAGTTAATCAATGAAATTGAAAATAAATAAATTAATGAAGTTTTGCCTAAAAGTTATCAATCAGGAGGAGGTCATCAAATGAAGTGCAATCGCAAGTTAACTAGTTTTTTTCCACTACATTATTTTTTAACAAGCAGAGCATCTTTTTACTCGTATCGACTGCCTACTGATGTCCTTTATGTGAACTCTTTTAAAGCTAAATGTGACATATGGACTTTAAATAATGTAACTATGCTGAATAATGATATACTTGTCTAAGAGTACTCGGTACACTCATATAAGCTACTTTTTATAATATTATACTAATATCATAAAAGAAATTTACCTTGATAACAAAGCAATTTTCCTTAATAATAAACCAGCCTTCTATAATAATAAAGCAATATAGTTTAATAACAAAGCAATATACTTTGATAATGAAAAACATACCTTGATAATAAATGCCTGACTTTGATATCCCCGATAGGTTAACTGACAAATGTTTTGAATAAAAAAAAACAAGCTTATATCAATTTTTAAAAGTTGGTGTGTACAGCAGTTAGCAGAAAGTAACTCTGACTTAAAATACCTTCTCGTCTTGAGTGGATGATGAAGGGTATCTCATTTTGTCTTTGCTCATGTTGATTGCTTATGCCTTCTAAGTAGTGGCTACGTAAATTTTCTTTTATTTCCTAATATAAGCATTAAAACTTATATAGCTTTAAAACTCATTAATGGTTCTGAGACCTGCTGGTAGTAAGGTTTTCTATTAACTACAGTTGCTCTCGCAGAAGCTGATTTTATCAATAGCATATTGCTTTGGGTGGCTCTTTTCTGAGTAAAAAGTGAAGCCGTAGAATAGTGCGCTTGCCTTAGATGCTAAAGATTCGTGGTTCTACGTCACCAGAGGAGCCTTGAATGAGTTGAATAGAATGAGATATAATGAGTTAAGTAGAATGAGTTGTTCATATTGAACTTTAAAAAAATTAAATCTTGCAACATTTTAATATATATTTAAATAGTGTTTCAATATAAATCTTGAAAAGAAGTTAAATAAATCCAACCGTTTTTGCTGACACTCAACTCTAGTGAATAATCACTAATAGGTTGGAATAGGTATAAGTCTGTGCATCGTTTTCTTCCCCCATTTGGTGGTAGGATTATGCAATCATCTTATTTAAAAATTTCTCGAATTTCTTAGTCATCAGACTCTTACTACCATTGCAATTCCAAAAACTATCCTCATACTGAATAAATTCCGTTTGTGATTTTCTTAGTTCTTAAGCTGAAATTTTTTGTCTCTCCGCTGAGAATTGCTTCGCTTCAGCTCCCGCTGAGAATTGTTTCTTACAATCTTTTATACATAAAAAACTTTTTTGAGCTCAAACGTCTTTTTATGATTACATGAAGTTTAATCAAAAAGATATTGTCCGACGTAAAGATTTGTTTTTTTTCTCAAATTACTAACACTTTTTTTTAAATAAATTGTGCAACAGGAAAAAATAAAAATGAGTTTTAGTT
This sequence comes from Hydra vulgaris, assembly GCF_038396675.1. Classification (NCBI taxonomy): domain Eukaryota; kingdom Metazoa; phylum Cnidaria; class Hydrozoa; order Anthoathecata; family Hydridae; genus Hydra; species Hydra vulgaris. The sequence goes on along the minus strand of NC_088930.1, from coordinate 8,544,421 downwards.
TGAGTCAACCTTTTTAACATATAAAATAATAGAAGAAGTACACAATGAAAACATTAAAACTATAATAAACTAATGAACATGTGGCATTAAATTTTTAAATTTGTCGAATATTTTATTGTAATATATCTTCAATACTTCGGCAGCCGACATATCTTCTCTTCTACCTTTATATTTTCTTGTATTTGTGGAATGTTGCTATTTTTAATTAAAAAACAAAAGATCAGGTACATTTTCGTCAAAGCCCTCAAATATGACGTCATGTCAAAAAGTTGTTAAAAATTGCTTTATATAATTAAAGACTTGAAGAATTATTTTATTTTTGTATTCATATCATATTTTGATAAAATAAAGTTCAAATTTCTTTTCTTTTATTCATCATTTGTGATAAAAGTAAGACGTTTATCGTGGTGAAACATAAAATCTAACATACGAAGAACACAGTAACATACGAAGAACATAATAAACACAGTTTAATTCAACTTTCTCTTTAATCCATTGCCATATAAATTATACAAATATTGCCTGGGGTAATACCAATAAATTTAAACTGCTACCTCTTTATTGTCAGCAGAAGCATGTAGCTCGTCTTATCAATAGTAAAGTTCAATTTCCTCATGCCAAACCATTATTATTTCAAATGAAAATTTATCAGCTGAATATTTTTAATATACGTTGCACAGTGCCTCACAGCTACGGAAAAACGGCAAAAACCCTCAAATCAGTGTTTCTGAATGGATTTCAACCTTTTTTGGCTCTAAATATATTAAAATTTAATCAGTAACCCAACCCGAAAGTCAGAAAATAATTTTGCACACTTTTTTCAAAATATTTTTGCAAATTTGCAAATTCTGAATTTTTTTCCCACTTTCTCAACATGCTATTCTGTCGTTTTTTATTGTACTTGTAGAGACAAATTCATAAATACATATATAGTTTATTTACATAAAAAGTGACAAATTTTCATTGTTTTTAAACACTCTACATATAATCCTTTAACAACAGCTGATTTTGTCAGTAAACAGTGAAAACAATAAAGATTACATTATTCAGAAACAAATATCTACAATTTCTGTATGTTGTAACATATAACATATATAACATGTAACAATATAATTTAGATTTTAACAAAAAAACTAAACTTAGTGTTTCAGCAAGTTAAGAACTTGTTCAGACAAGGGGTTTCCATTGGAAGATTTGTGTTTTATGAAGTTGATCGACGAAATTTCTGGATCAGTTCTGATCAGCAAATATTGAAATTGATTTTTTATTACATTGAGTCTGGAAATTTTGCATGAATGGTTTAACCTAGCATGTCTTATCACTTTATTTTGGGCCTCCTGAGCCTCCTTAAAATGGGTAGTTCTAGATTTTCAGCAATTGCAGATCCATGAACTAGAAGTTTGTGAAGAGTTGGAGGCATTCTGTACCAATCATAGTTATTAACTATAAAGGCTAGAGTCTCATTGCAGTATTGGCTAAATCTATCAATATCTAGGTCATACCCTGAACAAACAGCTTGAAGAACTGTCCTCACCCGGAGAATCAACTCAACCTGAACTCCTGTTATGTCAGCAAAAGCCTCACCATGCATGAATGCTCTTCGGGCAGTATTACCATCATTTGTATTCCCAAATCCAGTTTTTGGAACATCTACCAGTAAACTAAGTTCTGCTCTAAACCTATCTTGAATAGTTTTTTTCTAGCTTGAACAAGTACCTTATCTTCGGCTAACCTGACATCTGTCCTTGGAATAGTCATCTCCAGTCTGTAGCCTAAATGAAGTATGTATTCAAAACATTTAATCCAACAATGCAATGATGATAAACCAAGGGACATAGCATCATCATTCACAGGTTTAATTTTAACTAGATCTAGCTTGTTCATTTCTGATGGTTTCGCACCACAAATATTGCAGCTTGCAGATGATTTTGTGTTGGTTAAGGCATTAACCACTTTGCCATCAAACATGGTTAGTTCAACATGAGATTTTATATTGATACTGACTTTTCTTCCATCCGCAAGTGTAATAATCTCAACATAATCTTCCAAATCAGCCATCTGATCACGAATGTGTTTTTCTTCTGACTTGCTAAGTTCTGTGGTTTCTTTTTTGTATTGGTTTCTTATTCTCCCAAATTGTTTTACTTTCTACACTTAACTTAAGAGGTACAATTGCAGTTTGGAAAAGGGATTCTTCATTCTTTTTAGCCTCCTCAATGTCTGTGTTATCATACCTTTGTTTATACAAACTTTGGCTTGATGCACCATCAAACCCTGCTTTTAGAATAAAACTACCATTGAGCACATTTTGATCTGTATCCAGAGTTTTTAAATTGTCTTCACTTAATACAATAACTTTTTTAAGAGTATGATTCACCATGGACTGTAATTTACTTTCAGCAGAAGTTTCAGTTATAACAAGGTCCTCTGGATAACAATTACTTTTTTCCTTGAATAGAGCATGTAATGTTGGATAAATATTGGCATTGTGTTTGATTGAGGAGTTTCTTATCATTTGATACTGATCATCACTGAGATCACAATTAACTTTTAATGAAAGTGCTTCTTTCTCACTCATCATTATCGGTTCCTTGCTGTCCATACTTTTTCTGATTTCAGATGCTTTCTGAATAGACTCTTTAACCACATAAGCAAAGTCTTGTGAGTCACTTGATGATTTTGCACTTTTAACAGCAGCCAGAGCTAAAACCTCTGGATCATGCGCAGATAATCCAACAACTCTTGTTCGCTTACTTCTCTCTCCTAGATCTTTCCAATTTTTCTTTGGTCGCCCTCCACTGAACTCTTTTCTGCTTACATTGTCAGCTTTCATAACAATTTGAATTTCGGTTTGCAACCATTTCTTTTCTTTCATTAACAGCCTGTCATATGTTTTGTTTACTGCAATCCACTTAGCTTTCAATTTTATCACCAAAATTCGGATTTTTTCTGTTAATTTTTCACTATGCACTTTTTCACCATCCAAACCTTCTGATATCAAAATTTCCTCATAAAGGAGGCTCACAATATCCTTGTTAGTTATACAAATTTCTCTTACTTTGGGAATCAAGTCTATTATTTTCATTTTGAGATGTAATCACAAAGGCACATATTACTAACTAATTTTTTGGATTTTTAAAAAACTTTTTGCGGATTTCTTATTAATTGCAAAAAACTTTAAAATTCAATTTCTCAAAAACGTGCTACTTTGGGGCGGGTTTTTTTTTTCCGGGCATTCCTGTATATATTCAAGATACTTCCCCATCAAAATTCAGGGTGGACAAGTGTGGACATTTTTAGAAAAAGTAAATATTGTGAATATTATTTTCTGAAAATTTTTAATTTTTTCACAAATTGTGAAATTCGAACATTAATTTTTGGTGTCGATGAAAGTCCAATGTCAGTTACTTACCGGATGATATAATATATATATATATGATGTTCACCGAAAAAATGAAAGAAAAATTTTTAAAAATGACCATTTTGTGACAATTTTAAGATCTACTTGAAAACTCTAAAATCTCTAGTGAATTTTTGCCCACAAACAACCTGCATATAACAAGCTCACAAAAAGAGTAAAAATTTACAAAATCATAAAAAATGGGTTTACCTTGTTCAGTATGCTTATAACAATCAAGATAAAGTTAAAAAACATCAAAATAAATTTAAAAAATTAATAGGGTTTTTGCCGTTTTTTCGTATCTGTGAGGCACTGTGCGTTGTTTTATATACAAATGTAAAACCAACGCATCTCCTGTTTCTTTTCATAACCTATATACCTTAAAAGATAAAAATAAACATAGCTTAAGAAATATTTCATTTCAAGGAGCTTTTTTTTGAAACAAAATAGTTTTGAAAAGTTTTGATTTTTCCCATGAATAGAATTATCTTTCATTCAAGAAAAAACTAAAAGAAATTATTTCATCTTTTGAAGACATATTTTTATATTTTTAAATTCTTTTGAAAATGAATATGATGTATATCTGATCTACATCTTATGTGTTTATGAAAACAGTACTTTTTAAAATATTTTTGTATGTATATAATCAAGAATTTTTTTATACCAATTTTATCTGTATATTCTTACGAAATTTATATTCTCGCTAATTATTGCTACGACATTGTTTTGTTTTTTTTATTTTATATTTCATGTTAATTCAATGTACTTAATATTCACGAGCGGTTCTCGATGATAAGTTATTATTTCAGAATTTGTTTTTCTTTATACATAAATGTGCAAGTTGTCGAATAATTTTCAAGAGTGATAAATGAACAACATGTTATGCAGTTACTACTTTTCAAATTTTTAAAATGGCATCTGAATAAAAAATATTGAGTACTTACTACTTAATGTAGAATAACCATAATCCTAAAAAAATTAAATAAAAGCTTTTTTTGTAATAAAAATTTATGAAAATCTTACCTTTGAAACATTTCATTATGGGATTAAGTGTAGCATTTCTAGCTTAACAGTAAATCGAATCATAACTGTTGACACCTGGCCTAAGTTTGACGAGTTACTTCGTTTTTTAAGCTCCTTGAAAATGAAAAATAAAAAAGAAGTAATTATGCAACATATTTCATTTATGAGACCAAAAAAAAAAAGTGATAAACTTTATACGCCTGAAATACTTATACGCTCTTTTGTATACTTTTCAACATCAATTTTTTTTCGAACTTATTGCGAACATTTTTATTCTTTTAACTTCACGATTAGTTCTTCTGTTTATTTAATGTTTTTCTTCAATTTTTATTCTTTAATATTTTCATGTTTTCACTTTTTTTTTTTTTTTTTTAAAATCGCGGAGTACCAAAACCAATAAAACTCAAAAAACCATCGTCATCATTATGCTCTCTAAATCTATCATTCACTGATATTCGTGGCCTTCAAAGAAACTTTTCTTCTGTTGTCTTATCTCTTGCAAAATTTACCAGACTTGCTCTTTGTGAGACTAATTTGAGTTTGGTCGTCTCATCTTGTGATCTTTGTGTTGATGGTTATCTTCCTTTTGTAAAGACTCCAATAGTCACATGTTTAGCCTAGGCATTTACATCCATAAGAATTCACCCATTTGTCAGGAAACTAGGTCTGAATCCACAGACTACTCTTTTATGTCTTTAAAGTTTATTATAAAGCACTATTTTAATTGAAGAAGATTTTGCTTTTCTAATCACCCTTGTGTGGGTTGGACACCAACGCACCAAAAAGTAGGTTATTAAGGTGCCCACAATCTGTAGTAGAAAATTGAAAAGCTTTCCTTACCATCTTTTTTCAAATAGATTATAAATAGAAAATAAATAAATAAAATAGAACGCGGAGACTCACAGAAGACCTGAAGGTCTTCTGTGTGTCTCCGCGTTCTTTTTTTTTTTTTTATTTTTATACCTGTATATTTTGTTATATTCTTTTATTGTATAACGATTTTTATCTTAACTATGTTATTGTATAAATTTATTGAATATTTAAGAAAAGAACAAAACAAAAACAAAAAAGTGAATATAATTTGGAATATCCCAAATAATGCTTAGTGTCGGTATTTCAAATTAAAAAACGGACCTCCTAACCTAAAACTCCATGTTACTTTTAATAACTCTAGAAATATTCATAGATATTTCTAGAGTTAGTAAAAAACTAATAAGGTTTTTTTAATAATTTAATTGATTAAAAAGAGGATTTTGAATATATTTATTATTATTTATGAAGGATTACATTCTTACCGAAATTTTTTTCAAAATTGACGTTCCGTTAACGTGTGGCTGTCAGCAAAAATGTAAAGATGGTGCACTGTTTTTATTAATCATTTACATCATGCGCTATTGGATCTTGTGTTTCTTAAAAAACAACACACTTTGTATTAATTGAGATATTCTAGCATTTTAAGTTACCTGTATTCCAAATATGTTGCACTTCCACTATTTATATATGTTTTTTTTATCTGTCATCGCTGTTTTTAAAAACTCGTAGCGAATTTAACTGCACAACTTTTGATCATCTAAATGAATTTCCTGTAAATAAACTTTCACCTTATGAAGAAGTTCTCAAGTGACGTTTCAAGTTCAAGGGTCTTAATGAAAGTTATAAACTAGTCTTGAAATGAAACATTAAGCCAGTTAAGTTTTCTTGTGTTTTAAATAGTGTTGCACAACAAGTTAAATATGTGCTTGATGAAGCTTTAATATCCAGAGTAACGCTTTACAGAGATGTCCAGTTAGTAAATGAATATCATGACACTAATTGCAAACAAATTCTTCAAGCGCGATAAAGAAAAAGGAGTGTTTGAAAAAAGAGTTTATCATTTAAAAAGTATTTACATTTGTTTGATGTCTCGGCGTGTAAGTATAAAGTAACATTAAACTGCAAATGTAACTGAATTGTAACTGAAATTTGTGAATGTTAGTATTCTGTTTGGATTATCTGTAAAAGTGAAAAAGAAAAAAAACACATAAAAATGAAATATTTGTACTTCCAAAGAATGCAGGGTAATGGTAAAATTGGAATTGTTGACATAAAAGAAACAAAATAAATTACACTAAGGCACGATAGGAAGTTAGCTGAACATAAAAGAACTCTGCTTGCAAATAAACTACTGTCGCAACATTTAAGCTTAAACCATTTAGATGAAACACTAAAGCAAAAATAGTTAGATAGCGATGCCTCCGTAGCAACTAAAGAAGTCACCGGAGTCACACTATAGTTACACCAGCACCGTCTTTACTCATGTCCAGCCTAGGTAACCGCTGCGGGGCCAAGGCGTTTGGAGAGTCCAGCCTATGAAAAAATCAATTTTTTTAAAAACTAATTAAAAAAAACTTTTTTAAATTGAATTATAAATATTTTTAAATTTATTTTTAAATCTTGAATCTATTCACACGCACACACACACACACACACACACACACACACATGCACACACACACACACAAACAAAATTTAAAAATACAAGGAATTATCTTGTATTATTATTAAAGTAAAAAAATTTACCTGCTACATTGTTTACAAAAGGGATGGTGAAACAATTTAAAAAAAAAATCCATTCTTCTGAATTCTCTTTTTAAAAGTAATTTAAACAGTTTTTATAAATGAAAATAATAGTAAAAATTATCAGAACGTTCAGATTAGAAAAATAATTTAGAAGTGATCAAGTAGAATTCTGAAGTGGTCAATGAATAACATTAACATGACAAAGACAAGCAAGAGAAAGAGCAGGGACAAAAAAAAAAAGTAAGAGGGAAATTTAAAACGAATCGGAAACCTAAATGTGTTGAGTCCTTCCGAAAGTTGACATAAAAATTTCGTAAAAAAAAAATCTGATGCATTATTACAAAAGACGGTGGACGCAATCTTAGACTCAATCAGTGTAGGAAAAGTCGGTAGCCCTCGACAGCAGGTAACTCCGAACGCTTTATATGCTGCTTAAACTAAAGAAGCTATGTAAATTTAAATACTATAATATAAAAATATAAAAACATTGTTAGAGTGAAAATATGGCAAATGCAAAATATTTATCCTAATATACCGAAGCGATTGGCAGGGAGTGCAAGATATTTTTTTTTTCACTTCCAGATGAACAATGTATCATAATATATGATTCACATATTAATATACCTAATTTTTATGAAAACTTATCCCTTTTTATTGATTAAAAATACATTTTTTTTTCAAAATTTATTAAAAGAGCATTCGTCTAATCTTTAAATCACTGGTTTTAAAGCTAGTATTTGTGAATGTGGCATGATCGGGTGGTATCGGACACATGTTTGGAAGGTGGTTCTGGACAACTTAATCCGTTTAGATATTAAATATGAGCAACTTTTTAATATAAATAATAATACAATTAATGTAATACACAAAACCATAATACTAACTTATTTAATTCTAATAAGACCTGTGGTTTGAAAAAAGTGTTTTAAAAGTATTTATTTTTATTAATAAAGGCTAATGTTTATATTTCTAAATGATGACACGTCCATACATATTCCTTATATATCGAGGCAATTTTTAAAGGCAATTTTTTTTTAAATGTGGTAAGAACACTCCAAAGCTAATTTAAAATATATTATATTTGTGTCACACGGGTAAAAAAGAGGTAAAATCATGGTTAAATTATGTGTCCAATTATAAAAAAGGCCTTTTTTCTAACATTTTTTTTCTTCAGGTTTTGTATATTATTAAGTACACAATAACTATTTTTTTGTTTCTATTTCAATAGATAAATTTTATACTTTTAAAAAAGTCTTTTGACGCTTTGTTTTTTTTTAGCACATGTGTACAATCTATTTTTTCCTTAAGTGTCCGGGGCTACCCGACTTTACCCTGCGTAGCAAAAAACTAGCTCAGAACGTCGACGTATTTGCTACTAACCCTGCCGACTATATACGTCAAAATAATAGCCTGATTAAGTTTATTACAGCAAATCAGCAAAAAGAGACGTCAACGCTACTTCTATTTCAAAGTCTGAAATTAGTGATAATGCTGGAATTAAGAGTTTTCGAAAACTAGTAAATAGAGAAAAGAAAGAACGTAATTTGCTGGTATATACTGCCAAGAGGAGGTTGAGTTTACTACAAACCTTGCTTCTTTTTCAGGAAAACTAGTTCTTTAGAGAGTGGAGATGTATTTTGTTGCTCATAAGGGAATCAGTGAGCATGAGCAATCTGCTAAACATGATAATGCTACCTCTATATTTGTTGGTCAAAGTGAATGAAGGATTGATTTGCAAATTTGTTAAATAGTTCAAGAGTGAAAAAGAATATAGAAAAAGTATGTTGCGTCGAGCGGTATTTGTCGCCAAATCTCTTTCTTCCCGGCAAAGTTAAACTATACTTATATCTTTGCGTTATTTATCTTTTTAACTTATTTTTATATACGTATTTATGTAGGACTAATAAGAAAAATTTAATGAGACTCTTTTTTACGCATGACGCCTAAGAGTGTTAGCATTTTTTGGATCAAACCAGAAAATTGGATCATGTCATGATAGAAATTTTCTCGACTCGTTAGAGTTACTAGCTAAATACAACCTGTTTTTAGCTAAACATATAAACACTAAAGTAAACCATAGTAAAGGTAGCACTTCGTACGCTTTTATTTCAACCCTCCACCTTCCCCAGTTATCAGCAGTATTTATATTATACTAAAATAGGCGTATAAACTTCAAAGTAGTCTTGAAAGAACTGAACAATGACAAAATGCAACAGCTGAACACAATACTAAAAGTTAGTAAACTTCTCAGGAAAGAAAGCTCTATTTATCTATCGTTTAGGATTTCTTTTTCATCTTCCAGATATTCTGTCGCATTTTAATTGGACGAGCTAGAGCTTTTAAAAATCTACACAAACAATGCGAACATTTAATTTCTAAATGTATATCTGCATTTCAATTGATTTTGGTGTCGGTGACCAAAAATACTTGTATCACATTCCCTAATGTTAATGTTGTTCTAAGAATGTTTCTTTCTGCTTCTGCTACACATTTTATTAATAGAGAACAAAGATCTTATTTTAAAACGCTTATTCTTTGGATTACCTTGTAATAATTAAATTTACTTGTTGGTTTTTTTGGTCTTGTAAAGTAATTTATTGTGCAAAGCTTATATATTAAAAAGAAGAAGTGGGGGGGGGGCTGAAAAGGTCACAATTGTGTTTTCAGTGAGGGGCCAGAATGACCCAAAGACGGGCCTGAGTCACACATATAACGTTATAAATAACTTTATATTATTAATTGTACTACTTTAAATATATATATATATATATATATATATATATATATATATATATATATATATATATATATATATATATATATATATATATATATATATATATATATATATATATATATATATATATATATATATATATATATATATATATATATATATATATATATATATATATATATATATAGCCACACATATAGCATAATATTTAGATAAAACTATAATAAAAAGATTAGATTGTTTATTTCTATTTTTTCTACAAAATAATTTGATTTTGATTTTTTTGATTTTTAGAAAACATCAACTTTTAATAAAGCTAAACTTATTTATAAAATAATTATAATTTTGTGCAAACTTTTAATAACAACAAAATTTAGTATCAATTTACGAATAAACTTTTTACTTTACGCGTTGCAAAAAAAAGTAATCACCAGTATAAATAGAAAACATTTTGATAAAATGTTGTTTATTTTTGTTTCGTTTTATTGTAGAGATCTTTATTGTAAAATCGAGTCTCAACATTTTACACTTAAAAAATTTTGCGCAACACGAGTCATTTTAATTTGATGGATCACATTTCACGTTAACTTAGTTTTTTAGTTCTTAAGTTAAATATTTTTTTACGCTTTATTTGGTTTAAACCGCGACCCCTTTTTTTCATTAAAGATATTTTTATAGGCTTTTTGATAATAATCATAATTCTCGTCAAAAACCAACAGATTAGAAAATATAATAATTTTTGAAATAATTTTTAATATCTTAAAATACTTATTGTATTTTAAGATACTAAATAAAAGATACTATAAAACTTATTTTAAGATACTATAAAACTTATTGTTTTATAAATAACTTTTTGAATATTTATCATATTTTAATACCTTAAAATATAATAAGTTTTATAATAAATTTAATCGTAAATGATTTTGAATGCCATTTTTAAGTTTCCAACATTTCCTAGACACACACACACACACACACACACACACACACACACACACACACACACACACACACACACACACACACACACACACACACACACACACACACACACACACATACACATCCGCGCGCACGCACGCACGCACACACACACACCTTAGCAAGCTTTTGGTTTTTGACCGTTACTAACAAAGAAACACTTTGTTGTGTCATCTTTTCATGTAATTAAGAAAAAAGATTTAAAAAAATTACTTATAAAAATTTGTCTAATTTACTTTTATTGTTTGTCTCATTTTGTATTTATGACCAGTTTCATAAATAAACAACATATAAATTAATTAAAACTCTTTAAAATTTATGTTAAAAATTATCGCGCGAGTCTCAATCCCTGTAACTTTACAGTTTTAACTTAACTGGCTAAAGTAAAATTTAACGTTACATTTTCAATTTAACTGTTTTAGGTAAAATTTAACGTTTTAGTTAAAATTTTATAGCGCAAATTTTATTCACAAACTTTTTACGACACTAATATTATACAGCAGATAATAACACTTAATAAACATTTTTTTTAAAATTAATTGTTTTGCAGACCTCAACAAAACTAATATCATAGCTGTCTTTTTCTTAAACCAAGTGCAATTTATGCCAACTCTTTAAACATCTAAATCCGATATTTACCTTCTTGATATTTAAATTTTTTTAACAAAGAGAATAAAAACAGTTGTGCGAAAATGTTTTGTATGTTTTCCTCATGATTTCTTTTTATAATTAAAACAAGTTTTCACCTCAGCTAATTTGCTTTAAATTGCTATAGGTGCGTATAAATTGTAAAATGGCATCCAATTTATTTCATAATACGTTCAAAAAGGTAAAAATTTAAATATTATAAAGATATTAACAGCAATTATAAAACATCTTTTTAAAATTAGTGATATAATTTATTATGCTATATATTTAGAATATATACTATATTTAAAATATATTTTATTGAATACTTTTAATCACATTGACATATCAAAATGGCAAGAATCCAAAATTAGAAGTTTATTTTGTTGTTAATGTTGTTATTGTTGCAACATAATCAAAAACAAATTTAAACATTTAAAACTTTCAAGTTATAAAACTTACGAAAGTTATCGTTTAATTTCTTAAAGGTTTTTAAAATTTTTCATTTAAGTTAGAAAAAAAATTTAACCTGCTTGGCTACTTAAATTTAAGAGCTGGTTAAAAAATGTCTCAAATATTTGCCGTCTCTTTTTGTTTTTAACAATAGTTAACCACCTTTTTTTTTAAGAGCCTACATAGATTAATAACATCGAGCGCAAATATTTGTTTGCGAGTAAATTGTTGATGAAATACAGACATTTGTAACTGCGAAGATTGTTTTCAAAGTATTTCTTAACAATTTAGTCAAATAAGCGTGAGATTAAAATTTTTCATATTAGCCTGTGAAAAATTTTTTTAGCGTCTACTTAGCTATTGTTTTGCTTTAATTAAATAAAACGTTGTTAATATTTTGAAGGTATATTTTTTGAAAATAGTTAACATTTAAATTTTCAAATGAAAATATTTTTACGAATTTCTAAACATTAGCAGATATTTTGGTATGCCTAAAGAGATATCAAATACGTTAGGTAAGCGAATATTTACAATGTTTTGTGAAATTGAATATACATACAATGTTTTATCCGAACAAATTCCTTTATCAGAGAAGTTAAATTTTTGAAGAAATTTTTTTAAGGGGGAGTTTGAACGAAAAATGTTATAAGCATTAAAATACTTTTTATCCACTTTTTCTGTTTAAACTTTTGTTTTGCTGGCTGCGTTTTTTTATTGCAGGCTGCTTAAATGCCGCATTAGTGACTAAGATTAAAATTTGAAATAAAACATAACTTGAAATATAGTTTTTGAATTGAATGCAAAACTTCTTAATTTGGTAATTATTTATGTGTTTTAACCAGCGTATTTTTTTAGTTTTGGCAATATTGTTCTTAGTAATGATCTAAACAATGCAAAACTTATATTATAAATAAAGACTAAACAAAACAAAAATCTCTCCTAAGTGTTTAACATCCAGTAAGAGGTCAAACTCCCGTTACAAACTAAAATAGTTAAAACATGTTAGATAACCTAATCCAAAATCTGTTAATCAACTTTGTTTTACAGTTGCGTCCGACAATTCTTTCTAATCACTCTTCTTTTTGATTCCATTACGCGTATTTTTTTTGCGTATGTGGTTGTTAGTCAACTTATGTTTCTGTACCTTAATCACATTGTTTATTTACTCGTGCTGAGTAAATAAACAATGTGATTAAGGTTTTCAAAATAATCTTTGACAACATGGTCTAGGTTGTCTAAGATTTCTCTTAACAATGGTTTTTCCAATTAGTTAATCAATTAAAGTGAATGTGTTGCAACTGTTCTGTTTTGGATGTTCATTGCCTTTTCTGTGTTGCAGTTAAGTTGCAAGCAATAGCATAGGCAAAAATTTTTTGTGCTTCTTTAAAAAAAAAATCTCTTCAAAAAGATATAACACTTTCAGATATAACATGAACTCTATATTTACGTAAGTTTATGCTTTGGTAAAATGAGAATAATTTTCAAAAAATTGCGGCCATAATTTAGTCATAACTTTTTTATGTTTGAAGATTTTTTCGTTGTTGCTGTAGTTATTAAAGTACTTCTAAAGGTTCCTGAGCTCATATCACAAAGCACCGCGGAAGAGTATTTTACTAGGAAGTTCATAAATCCTTCATAAGGTATTGAACCTCAGACCTCTGGGATCTGAGCCCTACGCCAAGTCTTCATATTTTTTTGTGGCCACAATTTCATTATCAATACCCCATTAACATGCAGGAGATTTTAAACTGACTCCAGCATATAGTTTTTTGTTAATTAGTGATGTAGGGAAAACATTTTGTTTTCTTCTCATGGCATAACCAAAGTTAGATGCAGTTAAAGGTTTGCTTCGGTCAATAAACCATACACTGTTATTAAACTAAACCAAAGTTTCATTCTTTATAGTTATAACATATTCAACAGACAACAAGTTACAAATTTGTTACTAGCATCATATACGTTCATCTCTATGTCTGGAACAAATTTAAAAAAAAGTTTTTAATTATATCTCTTGACACTGAAGATGTAATACTAACTAGGTTAATTGAAGTATAATAAAAATCCTCAGGTTCAAACTTATTTCCATCTAATAATGCTGCCATAGTAGTCGTTTATGTGACTTATTAAAATCCTTTGCTGTCACCAGTGGTTGTTTATGTGACTTATTTAAATCCTTTGAAGGATCTGTATTTTCAAATAGAAGGTTTAAAAAATGTATAGCTTCAGAACTTTTTAAAGACACACTAGGGACATGCCATTTCTGTAATGAGTCTGTACAAACCTTGTTATCTGAAACACTTTTTATATTAAGTTCCTTAAAGCCCACAAGTTGATATCAGGTTGCTGCTACGTGCTTTCAACATCCTCTTGTTCCAGCTTTACAACTACACTTAGCATAAATTACCATTCCAATATTTTTGCAGATGTGTACATTTACATTGTTTGTGTTTTTTTTTCATGGATGCTGACACTAAACACCTAACTAAATATAAAGATTTGTTTTCGGCTTGAACATCAGCTTTAATACGAGCCCTTTTTATATTGGACTCTTTAAAAAGTTGGTATGCTTGAATTTTGTGTTTAATAGCACCCTTCTACGTTTTATCTTTGGATATAGTTTCGGCCACCACTTAATCGTGTAAGATTTCGTGTGGTATTGAAAGTTGAAATATCTCTTGTCCATTCCTTTACTTTGAGAGCAATATTCTCTTCTTCATCAATGTTAAACTTTTTGTTTGAAATTTCACGATGTACACTTTCTAGCAGTAAATAATCGTTTGCTTGAAACATTTTAAATTTATAGCAAACAACAACAACTCTTGCTAGACTTACTAAACTTAAGTATCATTTCGCATACATTTACCACAATACATTTTGAAATATATCTATAGAATATATATCTATAAAAAACAACAAAGTAAATAAATTACAATGAGTATTTCACTTGGTTATTGTTTATTGGCTAGTTCAGACCAAAAATTAATAAAATTGGTAAAGAAAATTTTTCTCCTTGACCAAATATCACGCTTCAAAATACGCAAGAAATCATTTTTTTGTCATTTTTGATCTTCGTTTTCATTCAAAGTCGCAAACATCACAAAATTTTTTTTTGTTATCATAAATTTTTATCCAGTTAAGTACCTAAAAGTATAAAAATACCTATGGGGAAGTAAAGGCTTAGCCGCAAAAACCAACTCAAAAACAAAATTCTATTCTTTTGATGCATTGGTAGCGACATGATAATGGTTATAGCCCTGGGTTCAATGTAAAAATCAATTTAAAAAAACTTATCAGAAAAAATAACAGAAATCGTATAGATGTTTTCTAGGTGCTTCTATATTTGTTTATAAGCGCTTGAATGCGGTATGTTTCCTTGTTACTCTATCATATTTAATGAGTATAACTTTTACTCCGAACTCCGAATATATTTCCTGAGTTCAGTTTTTAAATCGAAATATAGAAATATAGAATTTTAGAAGCTCAATTCAAAATTTTTTTGAATTGAGCTTCTAATATGAATAGCAAAAACATATTAAAAAATTAGCAATTTTGAAATAGGTCACTCTAAAAATTTGGTGTTTTTTACTGATTCTTATAGAAAGTCGCTCTTGACGATAAGTAAATTTGTGTCTTTTTCTAGCCCCGTCCATCTGTATTTATTTAGCATTATAGTGTCATCCCCTCCCCCAAATCCTGCCAGCAACAAGTTGATAGAATTTTTTTTACTATATAGACTTATAATCATCAATAAAATTTAAGTTTCATAGTATAATCTCTCAGCGTTCAAAAACTATGATCTTATAAAATTTAAAGTCTCTTATATTGAGACTGAAATGCTTAATCCGCCCCTGCTTTTAATTTAATTTAGGTTTTTTACTCGTTCGCGAATTAATTTGTTTACTACTTTTTCTTTTTTTTAATTTAAATTTTTTTCTTGCAAGTTTACTTGCATGGATATTCAGTGTAAGTGCGACCTTTAGTGCACAACCTGAATTACTTTTGAGTTTTGGCTACAGGAAACGGACGTATCTAAGCAAAAGGAAACGGACATAGGAAGATTTTTATGATTTGCTTAAAGTTGACAAGTTAAAAAAGAGTTTAATAGAATAAATAAGGGTTATGACTGACTAGAATATTAATAATTTATATTTAGATTATAAAGGCTTTTTAGACTGACTAGAATATTAATACTCGAAATAAGATCAATGTATATTTTAATCTCATCTCGAGTATAAACTCTATCTTTTGATTGTAAACTTAAGCAGACATTGGTAAAGTGCTTGCTTCAGAATCAATTAATCTGAGGTTTGGTGCTTGCTCTAGCCATTTATGTAACATTGGCAAGACGGCGTAAACCTGATTGCTAAACGTTTTTCGTACTCGGAGCACCTCATTAACTAGGAAGAAAAAAATAGATAACATTAATTCCGAAACTCTGAGCAAAAACTTAAAGCAGCTATTTAAAAAGTTTCCTAAAATCTCAAGCTAAAAACAACTATCGTTAAAAAAATAAAAAACATTATAATAATATGAAAAAAATGTTTATAATAGTATAAAAAAAGTAATTTGTTACCGGTACGCTAAATATTTTTACTCAGATAACGAATTTATTGCAAGTGTTCCTGCGATTAGATATTCTTTTATTATTTTCATCAACAACGAGTCATACTTTCCAGTAACCAGAGTTGTTAACAAGACCAAAAGTAGCAAAGCCAAGATCAAGGTCAAGGCCACATGTTACGAGGCCGAAGCCAAGACCAAGGCCAAAAGTTTTAATCCAAGGCTAAGGAAAGTGTTTCAAGACCAAGGCCAAGAATGAGAGTTTCAAGGCCAAGGCCTTTCAAACATTTTCAAGACTAAAGACTTAATTTTTGGCTTTACGTTAAGGCCAGTTATTAACAAAACTGTAGATAGCAAGTGCTGTGACAATAAAACCACATGTTGTGAAACTATACCATGTTATGCCAATAAGACCAGGTTAAGCGCAAAATTCAACAAAGTCAATAAGAAAATATACTAGCAGATATATATGAAAGCCGAAAACAAAAATATATTATACAATACTAAGTATAATAAGTAAAATACAAATACAATACAACAAAAGTAGATTATACAATACAATACAAAACAAAAATACATCATACAAATACAAAGAATTAAAACTTCTAATTCTTTAATTTTATGTATTTTTGTGCCTAATGCAAACGACTAATATTAACATCTTTTAGTTAATGTGTTGATATTAGTTGTAAGAATTAACTATAAGTCATAAGTCATAACCATTAACTATCACTATATAGCATATAATCCTTAATTACATATAAGAAACATCACAGTTTCAAGCAACGAATCAGACACATGAGCTCTATGAGAGCATATTATCAATCCACTTTAAAAAAAGATATGCTCGACAGGAGGTGACGGTGCAAGGATACAATGTATAAATATAGATTTCTAACTTTTGAATATTGTTTTATTGTGTACAGTTTTGAAAAAAAAAAATTTAAATTAAATTCTAGGGACTGTTTCGTTCTTGTTTATAAACATGACTTTTTCTATTATTTGCAAAAAAACATTTTTTTTTTGGTAAAGGACTTTTGAATCTGAGGTGTAACACTATTTTTGTGATATCAAAGTGGTTTCTGGTGTTGCTCTCGTGACCGAACTATCAAATTAAACTATTGTTTATTAGTTCAAAAATAGATTTTATAAATGAAATTATTTAAAAAAAACTATTAAATATACAGTACTAACAACTTTATTAAACAGATTTAGATAAGTTGAATAAAAACAGAAAAATAAATTAAAAAAAAACTCTATAATAAATTATAATCTAAATATAAAAAAAAGTATTATAATTCACTAAACCTTTAAAATACTGTTTTTAATTATAAGAAAAAATCATATGCTTAAACCTTTTTTTAAATTTTGAAATGTTTTAACATATAAAAAACCTAAAGATTTAAAATAGCTTGTCAAAAATGCAGGGTCGCCGAGAGAAAAGGGGGGCGAAAGGCACAGTTTGTTCCTGGCGGCAGAAATTTTTAAAATATACATTTCTCTGTTCCGCTGCTTGTGTTTTAGCATTAAATTAATGCTAAAGATTATTTTGATATGCTAAATTATTTTACCCCAAGAAGTGGAGCCAACGACTCTTCTTTTGCAAAATAAAGCTTCGATTGTACTTTCACTTTCACTAAGCGAAGTTTCATTTTATTCATTGATAACCTTAAAAAAAAAAGTAAAGCAGCAAACTTGAGTTGATTTTTCAAATACAACTTTTTTTTAAATATCTGGTTTTTATACAAGCAATATCCGTACATTATGCATTATACCCTAGTATTGCGTTCCATTTTGCGTATTCCATTTTAGTCATTTTATAGGCAAAGTCTTTTACAGCTTAAGTCCTTTTATAGGCAACACACATAGGGATGATGTTTTTTAGGATCCAGCATTATTGTGTTAACATTTATGTCTTTATACTTTATATGTTAATTTTTAAATAAGTTATAGATAAGTAAATGTTAAACAAATGTTCTCTCATTTATATATGTTCATTTATTAAGTTTGTTTTTATATGTTTAATCATATCTCTTATTTATATCCCAGCTAGCACATATTGTTTAACGTATGTAAAACCATCGCGAACGTTGACTGTTTGTTTCTGATTGCCAATCCAGGTTGATCTAACTTCATGCGTTTAGCAATTATACCAATTACTAAACGCAGCTTGCGCAGTTACATTAGTCCAACGTATGTAAAAATATTGCACGAGTTGATTGTTTATACAATCTAACCCAACGTTGATCCAATGTATATCACCAGAGGCGGCTTTACGGGTATGTGAGTGGGGTGTGTGGGTGTTCCACCCTTCAAAGAAGGCGATTTTCAAGTTATAGTCGGTTTTTTTACGAATTTAGTTTGCTTGTTGGGTATTTGAAACAATTCAGTCGGGTAAAATTTTGTTTAGAGGACTTTTTTTTTTCGAAGCCAGTCGGTACTTTTAAAGGATTCTCCCCCCACCCCTCTCATTTTATTTGTAGAATCGTCTCTGTATATAACCCTACGTTGATTTTATGGATGTAAATCCACTATTATATGCGATTATCATGACTACATAACTAGCTGTCATTTTACAATTCTATTTTGTTTAGTATGATCTTTTATATAATCAATTTTATTTTGATTATAGTGTTACACTTGCAATACAATTTTTTAAGAGGTTATACAATCTTTTCTGTTAGCCCAACTGTACCTCATCGCAACGCCAATCTAATGAAACATGCAAAGTATCAATATTAACACTACTAACAACCAATCGTATGACAACGTAACGCCAACCATAACGCTGTTACTTACAGTCAGCCAACAGAATTCTAATTTAGTAAAACGTGCACAAAGTCAACGTTGGGCCTAGATTAGCCAATTATATGTCAACACAAAAAAAAGAGATTATTTTTGGGCGAAAATTGCTCTAGCAGCATTTACAAATGATAACTCCTACGAATGTCATACCAAAGACCAAATGATATACCAAGTTTAGAATTTTAATGAAGAAAAAAGAATCAGCATAAAATAATTTAAAAAGCAAAAAAAAAAAAACATACAAAAGACATAATTTACCGCTTTGCTAACATTTTAAAAATTGAAAAAAAAAATTTTAATCAACCGTTATCATATTTAGACTGCAAACCTGGACGAAAATTTTTGCCCTTTTTTGCATTCTAAACATGGTTTATTGAAACTAAAATACTGTTCTCCCTCTTGCTTGTGATGTTTTAAAATATTGCATTTTTCTATTGGAACATTTTGTAATAAAAGCAAAGAAAATATTTTTAAATTATGCTAATAAACATTTGATATAAATAATAAAATGGGCCATTTTAATAAAGGACTATCACGCTGTGGGAAATCAAATCATCAAAAATCAGAAATACGACTTTAAGGCATAAAAAAATTAATTAAAAATAAATAAAAAATTGTTTTTGTGTTGATCTTAATAGAAAAAATGGTTTTAATGTTTATAATAAATAATAGATACAAATCAGATAATAGATAGAATACAGAGGTATATTAGAGTTGGAGAGAAAACGAAGTGAAAACACGTCTTTTTTACTTAAGCGTCTTTGTAGAAACATAATTTTCAAAAAATGCCGCGTAGTTATCATCATTTAAAGCTTAACTATTTTCCACTTAAAAAAAAACAACTATCTAATACCGTCATAAGCAATCAAAGCATTGCAAATAAGAGATAAAAGTTTAGAAAAATTGGTAAAAACAATATTTACTGATTTAAAGTTAGTTTAGAGTAGTTTTCATATAATCTTATATTTAAAATATAATCCTATGTTTAAAATATAGGACATTAAAATAACCCACCCGAAACATGCTAAACAAAAAAGATTTTAGTATTACTGAAGGTTCCATAATAAATTTATATTTTTCAGTATCTCTTCTTTTAATTTGTGCAAGCCTTAAGTTTACATTTTCATTTATTCGTTTTCTAACGTTCTTAAGTCCTAAGGTACGATTTTATATCATATTTTTCATATCTAGCTATTTGCTGTATTGATGATGTAAATCTTAAATTAAACTTTATTAAAAAACCTTTGTAAAATGCTACATGCCTAAAATGAGGTACATATAAACAATATATACCTCATCTTAGACATAATGTGACACGTGTTTCGTTTTTAAAGAGTTGAACCTTTTGCAATATTTTTTTAAAAAAAGATTAATACAAGTTTTTTAAACTTAAAAATATTGAATAAGACTTAATGTTTTTTAAAACTTTTGTGCGAAAACATTCACTTTATATCTTGTCGAACATTAATGTCGAGGTATTTATAAAATGCGTCCAAGCAGGTTTCTTTAAACAATCTACCTCGAATGAAAAAAACAAGTCACATGTTATGTCATGTGTCCTTTTTAAGAAACTTTTTATGTTATACTCTTAGAATAAAACTTTGAGTCTAAGTTTTTAAATGTACTATGGTTACCGTAAATTATTAATCACCTTTAGGTATGTAACAAGTGTTGTATGTTAACTTTTATGATTTAGTTCTTGGTGTTGTCCTTCATGTGGCACTGTACATGTTTATGTCATCTAACACGATGTGATAAATGTCTTTGAGATTATTAGTAGTTTTTTTCAAAAAATGTCTTTCAAAATGAGTAAATAAAATAAAATAAGTATTTTAAGTGTTTGTTCTATAAAGTTATGTGTTCTTGGTGCTTTGCACGTGCTTTATGCGTTCTTGGTGCTTTGCACGTAAATGATGCTTATCCAAATCAAAAAAGCATTATTATAAAAATTAAATTATAATAAAAACAAAACTGTATTAAATGTCCTGGTGTTCTTATTATGTTGTTTACTCTTATTTTCCTGTCAATGGCGTGGATATAATCATTTTTTAATTAATCGAGTTAATAAAATTATTTTATAAAAAATTATATATAAAAAAAAAGTTTTAAAATTATAAAAAAAAGTTACTATAATAAGAAGTAACATTTTATATATTATAAATTTTATAATAACAATAAATTTTGTATATTAATTTTATAATAACAATAAATAAGAATTTCTAATTGATAAGTTAATATTAAAAAATTATTATTGAAACGTGACAGATTTTATTTTTGCAGTTTTATAAATATTTTAAAACATTTTAAACAAACAACTTTTTGAAAACATTTTTAACTAACAACTTTTTAGATTGTCCATAAAATAAGCGTGTTAAAATTTTTGCTAAATAGAGATGTTTAATAACGGAAAATGTTTACACCGAGATTTTTAAAAAAGTTTATAAACATAATGAAATTTTATAAATTCACAACATAAAGCGTTATAAGCTTCAACATCCGTTTTTGCAACATTCATTCAAACCAGTATTTTTTATTTTTTTCAAATTACCATATTTGGTTTCTTGCAAAAAAAAATCGTTATTTTAACAAAGATAATCTATTGCATCCTCGTTTTTTATGATAATTTATAGTGATCACTGTTAATCATGATCAATTATAATCTTTTAAAGTGACATCTTCTTTAAACACACAAAAACAAATGCAAATGGATGTGTATGATTTATTTGCTTTCTAATTTAAACTTTAGATTAGCACTTTATTGATAGGGCTTTCAAAATATTAACCCTACCAAAGTTGAATTATTATATTATTATTTAATTTATGAGTATAATGCAATATATATTTTTTGTTTAATCAAAGTAGAGACTGATGACTTTTTGCACTTTTTTTTTAAGTTTAATAAATTACAACAAAGAAATTAAACTTATTGACGTTATAAATATATTCTGTTTTGATTAGCTGTAACTTTTAAACCTGATCATATTACTATTGTTTTTTTTTTTTTAAGTTTTTTTTAAGAGTAAAATAAAAATCAATATTTCAGCTTAAGTATTTTTATATGCTCTTGGTGTACTATTCGGTAGTTTTTTATACGCATTTGGTGTACCAGTTGGTACTTTTTTTTTTATAAGAATTTGGTATATCATTTGATAGTTTCTATAAGTATTTGATGAAACTATTTGGCAGTTTTTCTATAAATAAAGAATCTAAAAAATCCAAGAAAATACTTGTGAACAAAATTAAATATATAATACAAATAACACTATCTTTAGCTGCAACGTAAGCTGCGAACGAAAGTTTTGCAACGTAAGCTGCAAACGTAAGTTATTTTTATGAATTTTGACTGATGCTTAAGCAAAATGTACAATGTAAAAATAAGGTTAAATAATGCGAAAAAAAAATGCTTTTAGTTTTAAGCATCTGGCTATTAGCATGCATACATGCTAATTACATATTACTCTTTAAAAACTGCATAAATTATATATAAATTCATAAGTAAATTACAATTGAATGGATTGATTAGATATATAACTGGTTATAAAATAATTTATGATCAAAACTTCATTAATCAATATTTCGTTTTTATTTCTCTTATCGCCGTTAGTTTGGAGAATTCGGGTTAAAATACCATTCTAGATGAAAAACATAAGTTATTTTTTATGCTTTTTTTTTCTCAACTTGTCACTATAATAGCTTTTTTCCCCAATAACTATATAAACAAAATTTACATAACGATCTTATTCAATCAAACAATTCTAGTCCACATTAGTCAAAACAAGTAATGTATTAATTAATTTTATTTAAAAAAATTATATTTTTATAACTATAATTGGTTTTATTAAACAAAGAACGTTTTATTCCAATACTTATCTTCATTTATTTATACACGTGTATATTTATATAAATTCAGTTTATTTTTTAAAGACAGGTTGTAACTGAAATGAATTATTCATTAAACAAAACAGAAGGTAATGGAATACGGAACAACATTCTTGGTGGAAGCTTACTTGTTATTAATGTCCTTATTGTATTTTTTAACGTTATGGTAATAGTTGCAATATCAAGGTTTAGGCATAAAAATGCAGTTGACATATTTGTGTTGTCGTTAGCTATGTGTGATCTTTCTAAAGGAATTATACCTGTTCCTCTAAGCGTCTATGTTTATCTTACAGATAACTGGCATTTTGTTCAGGGTAATTACTTTTCGATATTTTTTAATTTACTTTTGTAATTTTTAAATAATTTTTGTTTTTTAATCAAATTTATTGTGTTTACATTTACTTAAGTTTAATGTAAAAAATTTTAGGATTTGAATTTTTTATATTTAAAATGTTTCCGGTTTAAAATATCAAAAATATTAATTATCTTAAAGCTAACAAAAAAAAATAAATATCTAAAAAAAATAAATCAAATTAACTCAAAGTAAAATAAAATAAAAAAGTAGATGCACTGGTATTGACATAATTTTTTTGTTAATTTTCGTTATAGATTTTTTTTTAAATAAGAATTTAAAAGCTTTTTGAAGACTTTCCGAAGGCTAACTGAAGTTATTTTACTTATGTTCGGAATTTAAAGAATTTTTTTACAAAATGGTTTAAGTTTGATTAACAACAACCTCAAGTCTTTAACAACAGTCAAATAATAATAACAACTAAATTACAAATTACTATTAAGTAAAACCGTCAGAAAAAGTTCAACGTGTTAAACATTTATAAATAACAACCTATGAAGCAGAGCCAAGGACACCGGGAGAGGGTCGGACAGGGGGTACTAGCCCCTAACTTTTTTCTGAAGGATTTTTTTTTGTCTGAATTTTCTTATAAACTTTTTATTAGAAAAATTTTTTTTCCTTTCTTTTTATTAGAAAATTCTAGATATAGAGGACTTTTTTTAGAAATTGACGATTGTGCCCCATCCACTTCAAAACCCGTATCGTCAGCCCTGTAAAGTGACATTAAAAAGAATTCAAAACAGAAATCAATTTCAATAGAAGTTAAAATCAGTAAAATTATTTTTCAGACAGAAACTCCAATTCTAAAATGATCGGGGTTTCGTTAACCGACACAAATCGATGCTTTGAGTTGTGCAAAACGCTGCACTGTGGGCAAAAATTGTCAAAAACGGTAAAACTATTTATGGGTTATATATAGATATATGATACTTGTTTATAAAAATTTTTGGGGCCAAGAATTTCATTTTTAGGCTCCATTTTAATTTTAGAGTGGTGATGACTGCAGAAATGGTTATTTTAGGGGTTGTCAAGGGTAGTCCTGGGGTTTCTCGATGGTTTTTGAATTAGATGGGACATGTTGTATATCTGAATATAGGTAACTGCAGTCAGGGAACTCAAATCTGGGCATATCCGATTTTTAGAAGTAGTCATGACCGCTCAAATGGTATGCCTTTTAATTAGATCGGACATTTAGTATGCCTTAATATAGGTAATTGCGGTCAGGGAATTTAAAACGGACATATTCGGTCTTCAAGAGTGGTCATGACCGCTCAGGGGATCATTTTAGGAGTGATCAAAGATGGCCCTGGAATATCTCGAGGGTTTTTTAATTAAATGGCATATTTTGTAGGTCGAAATATAGGTAGTTGATATCAGGAAAATTAAATCTGGCCATATTTGGTCTTCAGGAGTGGTTATAATTGCACAGGTAGGTGTGGTCAGGGGTTGCCAAGATATTTTTATGATTTTTATTTGTTTTATATACTTAACGCTCATTTTATACACCCTAATGTTAAATACAAACGCTCATTTTATACACCCTAATGTTAATAAAGTTGAACTTTATTAACATTAGGGTGTATGAAATGACTAATTTTTACAATTAAATTACTGTTTTTCCATTTTATGGGCGTTATTTAAATGAACAAAACACATTTGACACATTTAAAGTAAACTTTTCTAGATGAAAACGACATTTTAGAAAAGTTATTTAGACGACATTAAAACTGAAAGTATTAGATGATGTAGTTTTCTCGCTTTCAGCACAACGAGAATTAAAAAAACTTTTTTTCTTGTAAACAAACTAATTTTAACTCTTAACTAAACTAAACTTTTCTTATTACATAAACAAAAATTTTTTGCATACATAAATACAAAGAATAAATATTTTCTTTAGTGACTGATACAGCATTTTTTGGTGTTTGAGCTAACTTCCAGACATGCAGCAAACTCCAAACATTTGTATGTTTACACATATGTCAATTATGATGCTTTGCTAAAAATTGCAATAATTGGAGGCTGGAAAAAAATAAGCCCTAAAATTTTGGCAGCCTATGATGTCAATGGACTAATATAAACTTTTAAGAAATTAAAATAATGTAATATTGGCTTGTTGCCCTCATATTTCACTTTTTTATGATTTTTTACATTTTAACCAATACTTAAATACAAAAAATACAATTTTGCCATTTTTGTATTAAAATTAATGAGCTCAAAAGTCACAGTAGGGAAGAAATTATATCAGAGTTTCTAGATTAAATTTCCAAAAAGAAATCACTCCAATATAAAAGTTGGTTTAGAAAGGTTTTGCTCACCTCTGGCCCACTGTGCGCTGGTTGCAAACATGATTACTTGATACAAAATGATAAAATGTTTACGATTCAGTGCAACTGCTACAAATGCAGAAGACTTTATGGTAGCAATGTCAGATTAAGCCATAAAGGGTAATCTATTTTGGTTTTGTCATCCCGACTGATAAATAAGATATTTTCAGACATCAAGAAGTGATACTATCTTTAAGAAGGGATGCTATCTTCAGACGCATAATGGTTTCTGTGCAGAAAATTTTCTATCAAGACGCATAATGGTTTCTGTGCAGAATTTCGAATCAATATGTTGTGCGCGTTTATCGTTTTGCGATCAATTCAACTTAATTGGAGCAGTCTTAATATAATTTTTTCCTTTAGCATTCCACTGTTTTTTGATTTCAATCAAAGATTAATTCCACTTCTACTTGATAACCGAGTTGCAAATAACAAGAACTTTTCCTAATCATATAAATTAAAACGCGTGTTTCTGCATCGATATTTTATTTAAATGCAATTTAAATATCTACATGATTACGAAAGTTGCATAAATTAGAAATAGAAACAACTTATTGATGTCAGTGAATTAGTTTTAATTTAAAATTTTTTAAGTTACTAGCATACTGTGCTGGTAACTTGAAAAAACTTGAAAATTTTTTCAAGTAGTTTTCTTTTTTATGGTGGCCCTAATTCTTAAAATCAAACATAACCTCCTTCAACTTTGGTCAATTCACTTTTTTGTACTTCAAATTTTTGTACCTCTCATTCTTTCACGAGCTACTGACCAGACTGTAAATAGCAATGTTACAAATTGTTCTTAACCACGACCTAAAAAAATTGATTTGTTTAAATACGTTTGTTTAACCACAGCCTAAAAAAGACTATAAAACTTTAAAATTGGTTATCAATACATATAATATTTATAATGAAGTTAAACTTTTTGCACTCCTATAGATCCATTTAAAACTGTATAAATAAAAAAGTTGTACCAAAATTAAGAATCCCTTGTAACAAATTGTCACAAAATCACTTCCTTCTCTCTATTGCGTGACGTAATTTGCAAACGACCCCTGAGCAAAAATTAGCATTAACTTTATTGGAGTCGGCTTGACACGACTCCAAAAAACTTTATTGAAGTCGGCTTGCTGGAGACAAAAACCACAATGCAAACACTTCTGTAAAAAATCTCGCAGTCAAAAGGTTCACTAGAAAACTTATTGTTCAAACAGTTTTAGAAAACTTATTGTTCAAAAGTAAACCAAAATAACACGGAGCTATTTATTTGTGCTGCAAAGCTATTTAAAGAATACAATATACAAAAGATAGCGTTTTTTTGTTTGATAATAAAATATTATTATATATATAAAATTTATTATATATATTGCGAACATAATTTTTCAATATTTAATGAATAATATTACTCACAAATCCTTTGCTTTTATCAATTTATCTACAGCAATACAACAGAATCAGTTCACGTTTTTGTCAGGTGTTGAAATTTTTGTAGGTATTTGCTGATCTTAAAGCAATCATACTAATAACACCCTAACACCCACAGTAAGCTCGCTTAGAGTATTATATGTAAAAAAAAATGAAAAAAGTAAATAAGAAGTTATTATTAAGCTATTAAGGTTAGTGTTAGTGGCAGCTTAATTGAAGGATAAAAGAGTATTGTGCCTGGCTGAAATTTATCAGAAAATCCAAAAGATAAATTATCTGCCACTTAGAAATAATATTATATGAGCATTATGAAAAATTTAAATATCTTAAATTCAACCTCAGGTTTTTGGTGATTTGGGCCCTTATATTACTTAGGCCGGCCAAGTCCTTAAGGTCATCAAAATTATCAAAAATATATAATTTTTGTATCGAATTTATTTTTACCCAAATCGCACATTTTTAAATTAAAATAGAAGTTCAATTTAAAAAAACTGATAAAAAATAAGTCCCCCTTTATAGTCAGGTTACCTAAAATACTTACAACCTAAAAATATTTAAAGCACATTTATATATATATATATATATATATATATATATATATATATATATATATATATATATATATATGTATGTATTATATATATTAGGGGTGCATCGGTAACCATGCCACCTAACAATTAATGTTTATTGAACCTAAATAAACTTTGCCTTAACGCTTATTTAAGTTCGCGTGACGTTCGCTGAAAACATTATGTAAACCAACTTTTGTGAACTCCGATTTACAGTTCTTGAACGTTTAAAGCGAACTTTCAAATAACAAACAGCGAACGTTTTTTTTTTTTTTTTTGTTAGTTTATCTCCTCAACACCGAGAAGGCCACTACAGACGAGGAGACTACTTATATGTGGTATAACCCTCTCTCAACTCTATTACTCCGAAACACGAACAAGGCCGTTGCGTGGAGAAACGTTTATTGAACGTTTTTCCTTATTTTATTATTATTTTTTTTATAATTAAACGTTTAAATGTATAGGTTTAGACAGACTTTCTGTTTAAATTTACATTTGATAGATTTTGTGTAATGTAATGCTTTTTTGAACTTACACAGCCTTTATCCATTTTATAATTGTTAATTAAGTACATAAGTAAGAAATTATTTGTAATCAAGTACACAGCCGCCATGTTTTACAAATTATACAATATGAAGCTTATTTGAGAGCCCATGGCTTAATTATTATATTTCAATCATAAGGCACACTATTACAATTTACAAAACTTCATACTAAAAAAAAATACTTTATGCTATGAAAAAATTCATTTATTATTACTAGTTAGTGCTTTAAAGGACACTAACAACAATTTACACACTTTAAGTTAAGCCTGTTAACAAAACAGCATCAACAACATATAAAATAAATATGCGTTGTTTTAGTGAAAAAGTACGACTTTTACTACTAAAAACATAAAAAATATACACATGTCTTTTTTAAAATAGCACAATTTACTTCATAAACAAAAATTATACTTCATAATTATATACTTCATAAATAAAAATTTTCTTATTAAAAATTTTCGTATTAAAAATTTAAATTGTTTTATTAAAAAATACAAAGGCTCTTTGTGGTTTTAATAAACAAGCTAGTTTTATTTATGAATGACTTAAATGTACCATTCATAAAAGACTTAAACTATAATAAACTGTCAAATCTATATAAAACAGTTTTAAACATAATTACTAAAATAGACACTATAAGCTTATATAAACTACAACAAATGAAATTAATAATAGTTAATACTCTGGTATGATTCATAAAACGCTGCTTTACACAGTTGAAACAGGAAACTGGTTCCACTAAATAAATAACCAATCTATATTCAGAGCAATTTCCTAGTCAAATAAATTGTCTAATTTGTCCTCTTCAAGAAGACCTAGTAATTGAAACAAATTTTTATTTATTCCAGATGAACATATTACATCCCAGATTTGTAATCAATCTCTGAATTACAAAATGATTTCATCAGAGACATCAGAATCTGAATGAGATGAAATGGAAAACTTTTTTTTCTGAGTTGCACTAACTTGAAAACTAATTTTGGTACATCTACATCTGCATCATAATTGGTACAACATGAAGTAGTTTTTTAAAACAAACACAGTGTTGTTGTCGCTTTAATAGTTGCTTTGTTGCGGTTGTTACTAAAGATGTCACTTAGCAGCCATCCACTTTGGTCTGTATATCTGAAAATGCATATTGCTCCGCTTCATTTCAACTTTAAATATATTAAAAAAAAAAAAAAAAAAAATGTATATATATAAAAATATATATATATATATATATATATATATATATATATATATATATATATATATATATATATATATATATATATATATATATATATATATATGAAGAGTACACGGGAAATATATACATATGGAGAGTATACGGGAAAAAACGGCATAGTTGCATTTAAAAAGTTTTAAGAAAGTATTTATGAATCCTTTATACAAAGACTCTTTTAAATATTTACAAATATTTTATTAAAAATGTAAACTTCAGATAAATTAATCAAGCAAAAATTTTTTCTAAACTACTTCTATGCTTTATATGAAAACTTTTATAAATGAATAATATATACTTTCTCAAAACTGTTTAAACGTGACTCTGCTGCTTCTTCCCATGTACTTTTCATATATATATATATATATATATATATATATATATATATATATATATATATATATATATATATATATATATATATATATATATATATATATATATATATATAAATTATAAATTATGTTAGTGTATTCTACAAATAGAGTGCTCAATGTTCTTAAAGAACAGAGCAATAATAAATTAGTAAAAACACCCATCTAATTTTTGATTACTTCAACACTGTGTTTCACCATCAGTAGGTTCATCAGGAAGAATCTTCCTGATGAACCTACTGATTGAAGTAATCAAAAATTAGATAAGTGTTTTTACTGATTTATATATATATATATATATATATATATATATATATATATATATATATATATATATATATATATATATATATTAGGGTGGTGGTAAAAACAACTTATTTTAAAAATGTCAGCTGACAACCCCTAAATGTGTTTTATATAATAAAATAATACTGGATTTAAAAAATTTTTGAATAAAAAATAATTTTACGGGTGCCACAAGGCCCTTATACATCAAACAGGTTCCTAATATTATTAAAAAAAAAGTTTTTCAAAAGTATATCATGTTGTCAAATGAAGCAAAATTATGTAAAAATTTCAAAAATAATCATTGTTTTATAAAAAGCAGAGATAAAAAAATTATAATTAAAAAAATCTTGTTAAATTCCCTTTTTTTTGTTATAAATTAAAAAATGTCATTTTCTATTTACTAAAATCTAAAAAAATAATATATTTATAAAACGATTCATATTTTTGAAATTTTTATATATTTTTGCATCATTTGAGACCCAACATGACATACTTTTGAAAAACTTTTTTTTTTATAATATTAGGAACCTGTTTTATTATACGGGTGCCACAAGGCCCTAAGGGCCTTGTGGCATCCGTAAAAATATTTTTTATTCAAAAATTTTTTAAATCCAGTATTATTTTATTATATAAAACACATTTAGGGGTTGTCAGCTGACATTTTTAAAATAAGTTGTTTTTACCACCACCCTAATATATATATATATATATATATATATATATATATATATATATATATATATATATATATATTTACTATATATATATATATATATATAGTAATAGAATATATATATATATATATATATATATATATACACACACACACATATATATCCTCCTCTTTGTGGTAAACTTGTAGATTGGCAATGAGCCTGTAATAATAGAGTAAATTATTTTAAAAATTTACATGACATCTTATTAAAAATGCAATGTTTTCAGTTTTAACGTAGTTAGAAAAATCTAACATTCAAACAAACAAAAATTTGTCAGCTGTTATTAGTATTATAGGCTATTATTATTATTATTACAATAAATAATAATTTATTTCAATTTTTTAGACAAAGTTTTTAATTTAATATGTATTCTAAATATGAATTTTCAACTAGTTGCAAAGAACTTTACAGTAAGGTTCAAAATTTCCCGGAAACTTTCAATTCGGGAAATTTTCCGGAAATTTTGGAAATTTTCAACAAAAAAAAAGTTATTTTATAATTAATGAGTAATATGTCTTATTTAGGCAGTTGTTATGGACAATTTTATGGTAAAATGTTGTGAAGCAGATCATACAAATTTTAGAAAAGCCTCTTTGAAAACACTTTTTTTGGTAGTTTATTAATTTTTAGGTATTAAGTTTTTTTATTATAAATATAAGTAGCAACTAAGATCATTTGTTTTCAAAATTTTCTAAAACTGTTTTATTCTGTTATATATTATGCATATTAATATTCATTGCCGTATTTATCATTATCTATTAAATTGGTCTACAAATTACTGAAAACTGTAAAATTATATATAAAAAAATTTGATATAAATATTTGCAGTATTTTACAATATTTTCTTGATTTTAAGAAGTTATTGATTAATGAAAGACAAAAAGTATGGAAATTTTTTCTGCTAAATTTGAACTATTTAAAAATTAAGCAATAAAAATCAAGAACTAATAACTTTGAGGTCATAAATTCCACCGCTAAGTTTAAATAAGTGTTTTCAACTTTGAGGTCATAAATTCCACCGCTAAGTTTAAATAAGCTTTCAAGTCGTGGCGCAGCGGGTAGCGCACTTGCCTCAGGAGCAAACGATCCATTGTTTAACGCCACCTCTGGGGAAATTTTACAACATCAATAAGGAAGGAGGCGTAAACTTCCTTTTAAATGCTCTTCCGCGGTATTCTATGATAAGACTGTAGAGATATCTTGGGGCACCTAAAATAAAAAACTAAAAAAAAAAATCTCACTCGCCACAACCTTGCTAGAACACTTTTGACTTAATAAATCAATATATTAAAAAATGAGGGGATGGAGGGATGGAAATCCGTTAAACGTTTCTTAAAAATAATAAATAAATAAGGTCCTTAAAAACTAAAATTCACCCGAATGAATTGTGTCAAATACACGACTAGCAATCTAAATTCGTCAAAAAACCAACTATAACTTAAAAATGACCTTCTTTGAAGGGGTAAAACATCCACTTCCCCCACACACCCTCCCCCTAAAATCGTCTTTGTATGCAGTCTGTACGCATAAAAAATTTATATTTCTTAAAAACACTCTTCAATAAAATTTATTAATCTATAAAAGACTTAATACTTTGTATTTTTCATGAATATTTTACATTGTAGTTGAAAGAAGTAAAAGCTAAAAATATGTCATACACAAAAAAAAGACTAACGAGGAAAACATCTACTTTTGTTGTTTTACAAAAATAATATAAGTAAAAGTAGCATATAATAACTTGAGCGTTTTATTGCTATTTTAAAAAAAAAGGCGCGGTTCTTAAATTGACTTTAAAAAATTTGACTAAAAGATGTGCATTTTTTGCTTGTGGGTCTTATTATATACATATATATACATATATATATATATATATATATATATATATATATATATATATATATATATATATATATATATATATATATATATATATATATATATATATATATATATATATATATATATATGTATATATATATATATATATATATATATATATATATATATTTGAGAGAAATGAGTTCCACAAATGTGGCCCTCGGTAAGTTATTGAGGATTCGGATTGTTTTAAAATAATTTTGTACCTGATAATTAGGCAACGAATGCTTCGTTTGATATTTATGATCTTTAATAAAGTATAAAATATAAGACAACATATGATATTTTAATCTAGACAAAAATAAAAGAATATTATAAATATTTAATTGATAAACATTCAGCACTCCAAGCTTTCTAAGCAGTGGATTCGCACAGGTGTAATTATTAGCATTTAATATAAGGCGGCTTGCTAGCTTTTGTTTTTTTAAGAAACACGTCAGTCTTGACGGATAGACTTGCACTGTTACTATGACTAAGATAGTTATGAATAAATGAAAAGTATTTAAGATTTTAAACAATTTTTATCCAATATATATCTAATTTTATACGTGGTTCCAATACTTTTTGAAACTTTGTTTTCTATTAGATGGATATGCTCTTTCTTACTTATTTGCTTATGTTAAAACGCCTAAGAATTTAACTCAGAATGTCCGTTGCAACTTTATTTTTCTATTGAAATATCCGGGAGTTTTAAGGGCAACATGTCAGATTTAAAAGATTTAGAAAAGTGAGAATATGTGTATTTTGTAGGTTTCAGAGAGAGTATGTTGGCTTTAAACTATTCATTGAGGTTATCAAGTTCATGATTCATAGTAATTAGGCAATCATGAACTTGATAACCTCAATGAATTAAATTAATTAAAGATTGTTTAAATTATTTAAAGGTAAAGTTGGTAACAATTAGGTAAAGATTGTTTTAATGTTAATGTAGGTATAAAAAACTTGAGTGTCGTCAGCAAAAAGAATGAAGTTTAGTATACTAAATGATAAATAAATATCGTTGATATAAGTAATAAACAATAAAGGCCCTAGATTAGAATAGATAGAATATCCCTGTGGAACTCCGCAGGTAATGTTTTCTAATTTAGTGTAGCAAACAATGTGTATCTTGTCATAAGATACACATTGTTTACGATTTTTAAGATAAGAACAAAACCATTTAAAATTATTATTTTTGACTCCATAACTTTTAAGTTTGTACAAAAAAATATCGTAGTTCACAGTATCAAAGGCTTTTGAGAGATCAATAAACACTCCAGAGTATATTGGTTGTTTTCAAACCCATTTAATATTTCTTTAACTAATTTAGTTACTGCATGTTCTGTTGAGTGCCCCTTTCTAAATTCGTACTTATTATTATTGAGAACTTTGTAAGTTGCAAGATAGTTGTAAAGCCTATTATGCATTATTCGCTCTAGAATTTTAGAAAGACATGGGAGTATTGAAATAGGTCTATAATTAGATACCTTTGGGATATCACCACCTTTAAATATTGGAACCACTCTAGCTGGATTCAAGAGGTCAGGAAAAACTATTTTTTTTTTTTTAATGAAAGATTAAAAATAACTTTGCTTTTGTTTGGTTTTATTATATTAAAAGCAAACCGAAGTTCATCAGGTGATACCTCAAGCTTATCCATTACATAATTCACTTCTTTTAGTTTAGATTTAAAAAATTTTTTTCCTGGTATTATTTTATTTATTTTGGTTTTTACCCACGTTTATAAAAAGTATTAAAACGGTCTGCAATGTCTTTTTTCTTATTACTTATTGTTCTTTCATCCTCAGTATATAAATATTTTGGTAAGTATTACCACGAGTTTTCTTTTCTTTTCCTATCACTTCCTTTATTATTTACCAAATTTTTTTGTTATTTCTGATATTATTTTGTAATATTTGAGAAATAATTTTTTTAAGCTTCTTTTTTCAGGTTTTTGTAAATTTTATATATTTTTCCGTTTTGATAAGTTTTTTTAAAAGTATTTTTCATACAGATTTTATTTTTTTTAGAAGATTTAATTAGTCCCTTATATATATATAAGGGACTAATTAAATCTTCCCTTATATCTCCCTTTTATCAGGGCATTTTTTACAACATTTTATTTAACTTGCTTTCACGTCGGTTTGTTTGTTTGTTTGGTGTCCGCGCAAAACAAACAAACAATAATTATAAAGGAAATCGTTAAGAAAAGTAATTAAAACAAATTAAAAACAACAAACTTTGTTTAGCGTAAATAAATAAAATCGCTGTTGAATCATAATGACAAAAAACGTTGTTGACCTGAAATTGATAGATTTTATACTGTAAAAAAGTAAGTAATGCTTTAATACTTTACTTATAAATAGTAATTAAAAATAATAATGAAAGTCTTAAAGTAAATAAGTAAAAAGAAAATATCTTATCAACGTAGAAATATAAAGAAGAAAGCTAAATAAAAAAAGAAAGCAGAAAACTGAAGTTGATCGATTAGCTTGTCTTGCTTGAGAAAGAGAACGAAAATTTCGAGCTAGAGCAAATGAATCAGCTGAACAATGAGCATCTCTGCTAAAAAACGAAGAGAACAATGTGTTAAGGCAAGGGCGGCTGAAACAGAAGAAGGTAAAGGCAGACAGAAAAGAATACCAAAAACAAGCATTGTAGTGACGAACGATTAAATGATGTCTCCTCTTTATCGGATGAAATTAACTATCCCATCAAAAGAAAAAAAAAAAATTGTTATTAAAAAGTTCAAAACAATAAATATATAAAATGCATGAATTTATTTGCTATGCATTGATAAATGTGGTTAATGAATATTGATAAATATGGTTTAATGAATTTTTGTTATTACTTCATTCACTACAACTCAATATGCTTCAGTCCACTCCCTATTGGTCTAAGGAATTTATAAATAGTATTACTATTTATAAATTCCATGGACAGATAGTATATATAACTCAAACGAAAGAAACCAACACCCTGGTTTCGATCATAGTACATATTTTTAGTTTTATATTTATTTATGTTTCAGGTTAAATGAAGGGGGGAAAAAAATGAAAGAGGCAACATGGAAATACAAATCTGGTGCAGAAAAAAAGCTTAAAAACGGCAATATGAATTGAAAGCAGATGGTAATGATCCAAATCAATTAAAGTTAACGGCAGGTCTCGCGTCAGTGAAAGTGCCACAAATACAGAGAAAAGCTAGGACATCCTTTACAGCAACAGAAAATCTAGAATTAACATCAACATCCATTGTGAATATCACAAGTAAGCCTATTATTGAAACATAGCCAATAACAGAGATTAGTGACCAATTGTCTGTACAAGAAACAGACAATAATCAAGATATCATAATTGCAGCAGATAAAGGAGCAGAACTACAATATTCAGAAACATTCAGAAACCGAAAAATTACTGAAACTGAGAGAGTGACTGTAGAAATGGGTAATTATGAAGTGCCTGTAACTGCAGCGGCAAATCTAACTCTAGCAAAAAAGATTATTCAGAAGCAACCAGACAACGTTGTAAATGTCAATGAAAATGATCCAGCTAAATTTCTAGAGTTGAAAAATGCAAATATGATCGATAAAAAGCAATTTATTGTATTAGGGCCAAATGAGCCAACAAAATATTCAAGATTATCTAAGTATTACACTGAATCAGTTAAAGGTAATGTCAATGAAGTTATGCAGAAAAGGTCATGGCTAACCTATTTTCTATCACTAGACAATATTTTTTGCATTGTTTGTTTATGCTTTGGATCAAGAGATGACACAAATTCTTTACGTGATGGGTTTGATAATTGTTCAAACTTAAGTCTTTGTTATGATGTCATAACAAAGCATTGCACCCAGAAAAAACATCGAGATACTGCTGAAGCTATGATTCATGCATTATCAGACTCCACAATTGATAAAATATTAAATATTGAAACCATGAGACATCTGAACAAAAAACGTAAAGAAGCGGAGTAACTTCATCAATACCTAATACAAGTTATTGATGCTATTCGGTATTTGATTGCAGAGAGTATTTTTTATTCTTTATGTGGTAATGAGGAAGTCAACTTTTACAATGACTCTGAAAAAAGTGAAGCCTTTCAATGTGCTGCGGGTAAATTTCTAAATTTAATGACTCAGTATGATGAGGTGCTGAATAAAAAACTTTCAAATATTCGCAGTACTCGAAAACAATCTGCTGGAAGGGGTGCTAGAACTACGTTTTTTTCTAATTATACACAAAACAAATTCATACTATGACACATAATTCATACTATAACACATAATTCATACTATAACACATAATTCATACTATAACACAGATGGTAATATTTCAGGATATTTCAGAAGAGGTAAATAATTCAGTATTCTTTTCACTATCAGCTGATGGCACTACTGATGTAACATAACGTAATACAATAGAAGTTTGCTCACTCTGTGAGCAAACTTCTATTGTATTACGTTATGTTACGTTTGTTGCAGAAGAGGCCGTTGTAAAGGATCTGATTTCAATGGTTGAAACTGAAACAACTACTGGTGAAGGAATAAGTGAAAAAATCAAAGATGAACTCAAATCAAATAACGTAGGTATTCAAAAGTGTGTGGGTATGTCTTTTGATGGTGCGACCAATATGCAAGGAATAAACAAAGGAGTAGCAACACATTTGAAGCAATGTTCTCCCATGACAATAAATATTTATTGTGGATCTCATGGAACAAATCTGGTTATGAAAGCTTGAGCGAAATCTTCTGTTGTTTCTGTTAGCCTTTTTGAAACAGAAACAAGCCTGGGTATGTGCAGAAGTTAAAGACTTTTCTAAACGGAAACTCTAGAAAACGAAATAATATATTTGAGAAGTGCTAATCTCTTCTTGAGGATGTGAATAAATTTCTTGAACTGGCTTCTAGCCACAGTGTTTGTTTCAGTGCCTAACAAAATGCTATAGACCAACTGCTGACACTATACCCTGCAGTAACAAATTTCAAATAACATGGAATTAAAAATGAATATTCAAAGTGAAGCACAAGGTCTTTCATCCCGATTTCAGTCATATGTCAACAATTGTGACTTTATGTCTCTTCAAAGAAATTTTTACTATCTTGGGTTTTCTAAATAAAATTTGATTTGTAAATAAAACTTGATTTTTCCATTGCTATAATGTCTGTCGATGTATCACTGGAAAAGCTTCAAATACTAAGGGACAGTGCTGGCCAAAATGCTATATTATCTGCTGTTAAAATTGCAACTAAAGCTTATCTTGAACAGCAAATATTTGTTGAGAAAAGGACTTGCAGAAAAAAACGGCTGGACTTCGATAAAACAGAAGATGAGCGGCTTACTCAGGCTAAATATCAGTGGCTAGCAGAAGTGTTTTATACTGTAGTGAGTTTAGGAACTGCAGTTCTTGTTGACAAATTTTCTTCACAGCGGAAATTTTTAAAAAACATAGACATCTTGTTATTGAAAAATATGAGTGAAGATATTAGTCATAGTTTTCATAACTCTAATTCACAAAAAAAAATTCAATCAGTGCTTGAAAAATCCAAAAATTGGTTCAGTTTAAATGAATTCACTACTGAAATGGATGATTTTGTGGAGATCTACAAAAAGGCTGCTGAGAAGAATAACAAAACTTTGCCTTTTTTCCTCACCATTTCCAATTTTATGCTGAAGACTATGTTAAATGCTCTATTCCCTTCTGTTGCAGTCCTATACAAGATATTCAGTCAATTCCAACAAATTCAGCAGAGTGTGAGAGAGTTTTCGGCAAACTGAAACTTGTCAAAACTCGTCTAGCAAATCGTTTGACATCAGAGCATGTTGAAAATTGTGTTCTTTTTTCAGTGGAACATGAGAAAATGTGGAATTTGATGCATTCAGACATAATAAAAACTGTACAAATGAGTTACGTAATATTTTGATTCCATAAAAAACTTTTTTTAGTATTAATATAATTTTCCTTGATCGTTTATTTGTCTCGTTAAAAGTACTTGACTGGGCCCCTCTTGTGGAAATTCATACTCTATATATATAAATATATATATATATATATATATATATATATATATATATATATATATATATATATATATATATATATATATAAAATATATATATATATATATAAATATATATATAAATATATATATAAATAAATATATAAATATATATATATTTATATATATATATATATATATATATATATATATATATATATATATATATATATATATATATATATATATATATATATATATATATTTCTAACTATATTCTAGGAATTAAACTTAGAAATAAAAATGAATAAAAAATAAATTAACAGCGAGCAAAGCAACTAAGCATTAAGAAAATTGTAGCAAACAAACGAGCATTAAAATTGACAGTTAACGTTATGTTTGAAAAAAACATATTCTAATATACCTATTAGTAAAAAAGAACATTTGGCCGATACCGATGCATCGGTATTGACCAAAAGTAGGTATAGGTGTACCCCTAATATGTATATATATATATATATATATATATATATATATATATATATATATATATATATATATATATATATATATATATATATATATATATATATATATATATATATATATATATATATATATATATGATTTAAATGTTGACATCTTGTACGAGAGTATATATATATAAACTAATTCAAAACATCAGATAATACGAATTCTCTCAATACTAAATAATTTATTTGAAATTTTCGCCGGATTATAGGCACCGGCATCATCAGCATATAATATAATATAATTACAAAAATTGTGACCGTTAAATAACAACAAAAGCTTTTTTTAAATTTTGACGTCACCTTTATAATGGCTTCTTTTACTATGAAAAAAATGAAGTTCAAAAATTTGTTTTAACATATTGTCCATTGTCCAAATTAATATTATCGTACATTGGAGAACATTGATGTTTTTGTATCTCCAAGGCTTCACGGACTTTTCTTTCAAATTTTTTATCCTCAGCTTTAAGTGTTTCTGCCCTATCCCATTCAATATCCTCGTCGCAATTTACTTTATGCAAAGCTAATGCTTACTGGTTTAACTTGCCTTCAGTCAAAAATTTTTGTTGTTGTTAAACCCTTGTTCTTATTTGAAGTTTTGATTCACCAACATAAACTTTAGAGCATTTGCACTTAATTAAATAGGTTCCAGGTTGGCTATTGCGTGGTAATTTTGATTTATTTCTAGACGTTAATAGCGTTTTAAGGTTTTAATTAATATTTAGTATTGAGAGAACTCGTATTATCTGATGTTTTAAATTAGTTTATATATATATATATATATATATATATATATATATATATATATATATATATATATATATATATATATATATAAATTTAAGTTTTTAAAGCGACAATTTGTTCTTGTTTATAAATATAACTTACGTTTTAACAAATGTTTATATATACCCTAAAACCTAATTTTTTGATTAAAAATTTGAGCAAATGAAACATTTTGTGCAATACTTTGTTTTAAAAAAAATATCTTTTAGGTTTCTGGTGTGACTTTTATGGTTATATTGCGTTCGCTATAAATTCAGGATCAATGCTTATTCTAACTTTAATGGCCCTTGAAAGATTTATTGCAGTTGTTAAACCATTCGCACACAAAAAATGGGTTACAATTAATCGAGTAAAAATTGCAGTGAGTCTCAGTATATTTTTCACTTGTATTCAATCTGCTTTACCGCTAGTTGGTGTTGGTAAAATGCTACCATTTTACAAAGGCGCTTATTGCCACTTTGATTACTCAAGAGATACTCGAGGCGCTACAATTTATTCTTTATTTATTATAGTTTACGGTTTAGGGATGATTTTGATTGTATTCATTAGTTACGCATTTGTGTTTTACAAAATTCAGAACTTAATTCGCCGACATCGCAAAATGTCGCATAACTACAGTAAGCAAGGGGAAACGATCAACTTAAAAACAGAAAAAATGTTCTCATATCTCACAGTTATACTAATGCTTCTTTTTTGGTTTAGCTGGCTGCCATTTCTGGTAGGTAAAATAATGTGATTAAATTTTTACTCATTTTAACTTAACTTAGACGTTGCTGATTTGTTTTGTTGTTGCCCTGACTGGTAATTAAAACTCCTATTTAACTCTTAAACTGGTTTCAAATATAATCGACCTCATTAGTGTAATGTATAAATTTTAACGAAAATCTTAAATCAATTAATTATAAAAAAATACGTAAGTTTTAAACGAAAGTGAGGTTTAATTTTTTTTTAAGAGTGATAATAATTTATGGATTTAATTCCATAAAATCATAAATACTATTTTATATATTTTAACAATTTAACAAATATATAAAAATATATAATATTATATATATAAAAATATATAAATTAAACGATGTTTAAATTTAAGAATTAAACGTTTAAATATGTTTTAAACTTTGTTTTTCTTAATTATTCAAAAAAGTTGACTTTTAGAGTGTTGTCTTGATCAATCAAATAGGATCAAAGAAATTACCTGAAAAACTTGATTTGTTTGCAATACGTGTTGCAGTTGTTAATTCCATTTTAAATCCAATTGCGTACGCTTCGATTTGCAAGCCTTATAGGCGTGGCATAGTTTATACCTTTAAGTTACTATTTTCAGTGATTGGTGTAAAGAATACTGACAGCGATATCTGGGGTAAGCTACAATAAGTTGTCTCCTGGATCGTGTAAAAATAACATTTTCTTAAATTTTCAAACATTTTACTTACTACTTTACCTTTTTTAAATTTTATTTTTAAAATTCTAAATTTATAATTAATCTTTATAGATCCATGGAAGCGCAGAAGCACAGCTAAAAGGCGTAGGAGAACGCTACTTGATAAAAATGAACAAGAAACGGATAAGATAAATGATTCGGAGCTTTCCTTGCAAAATGCATCAACATCAGAATTTGAGAATGGACGATTTCGTCTTCCGTCTACGCTTGAAACCTATGACGATTTCCGAAAAAAACGCTTATCCGTACTTCGTGAAGATTCGGCGGTAAACAATGTTGACGAGTTATTGATTACCTGAAACTGAAATCGCTAGAAACACCGTTATAAACAAAAAAACAAACAATTAAAAACACAGGATATTTAGCAAAAACAAAACAAAAAATACAAAAATAAACAATTAACAGAAGAAATCTTTAAATAAACCTTTTTTTTCATTGGCAAAGTCTATTGTCAATAAAAATAAGTAACCTTCATCAAAAAGGAAAAGATTTTGCAACCATCTGTTTGCTATTTACAAATAGTTTTGTTATTGTTTGATTATCTTGTAAGACATTCTAATGAAAACATTTACTAAAGTCTTTAAGCTGAAAACTGAAAAATATGTTTCAACAAGTACAGTTTTATTGTCGAGTCTAACTGTTATTCGATAGTTCATTCAACTGTTACTCGATAGTATATCATTTATAGTTATTGTAATATTTATTCTTATGGAATTGCTATATTTATTTCAACACATTTAGTTAATTATATTCAAATGTAAACAAATTTAAGAAAAGAATTTTTGTTCTAATCATTGTTTGCGCGCCAACAACAGCTTGATGATTTACTTGGCACTTTTAAATAATATAAAATAGATAACTTACTACAATTACACGGCAAGTTTCTTTAATGTTGTAGAAATAGTTTAAATATATTTATTTTTTTACGTATCGTATTTAGGGTTTGTTTCGATGATAATGCTTTTGCAAAAACATAGTAATACAGTTGAATTAAAAATGTACAGTAGTACTGTAAAACAATAGAATTGTTTGAAAAAATACAAAATTAACTACTTTAAATCTTTTAAATTTTATTTTCCAGAACACAAGATACTCAAACAAATAAGTTAAGATTTAAAATGCAAGTTTTATTTTGCATCAACGTAAAGAGCAAAATATGAACGAATCGTCGAATAGTCGAGAAGCGTTTGGTATACACGACAA
The DNA here is from genome assembly GCF_038396675.1 of Hydra vulgaris. Classification (NCBI taxonomy): domain Eukaryota; kingdom Metazoa; phylum Cnidaria; class Hydrozoa; order Anthoathecata; family Hydridae; genus Hydra; species Hydra vulgaris. The sequence continues at coordinate 8,501,764 of NC_088930.1, read as the reverse complement.
CGCTCTTGGGGGAAGTTTGCTTGCTATAAATGTGTTTATTATACTTTTAAACTTGCTAGCCATAATTGTTATTTGGAGACTAAAGCATAAAAAAGCAATCGATATATACGTGTTAGCGTTAGCACTATCAGATTTTTGTAAAGGTTTAGTGCCTGTACCGATAACAGTGTATATTTATCTATCAGAGTGGCATCTTATTAACGGTAAGTAAAGTACTTAATTGACTTTTTAAGTATATGTATGTATATTTGTATGTATGCATATATGGGCAATACCGCGAGAAAGAGGAAAAATAAAAAAGTAAATGAAAACACATGATAAACTATTTAAAAGTACTTTTAAGCAAAAAAGTTTAAAAAAAATCATTTCATCATAGCATAGCATGGTTTTAAAGATGTAAGGGTTGTACAAACGTGTTTTGACGCTTATTTACAGTCCTGTTGTGAAGCGTTCAAAATCGTATCGTAAAACCATAATTGAGAACTTTGATAATGTTATAGTGCATTTTTTAAACATAATACACATGGTTATTAATTCCCATTTATTCTTTTTTTCGTTCGCTACATTTAGTCTGACAAAATTGATTTGTTTAGAAGTGGTAAAAAGTAAGCGTTCTGACCGTTTAGATTTGATTTTTGAAAAAAGTCAAAGACTTTAATGCTGTAATTTTATATACAAAATTATATGATAGTATTTCACATTTCTGGAAAGTTTCAAGCCATTACCATTTTCGGTACATTTTTGTATAGCTTAAAGAGTGTCGAATGTTACGATCGCCATTCTCGCGAATTGCCCACACACACACACACACACACACACACACACACACACACACACACACACACACACACACACACACACACTCACACACACACACACACACATATATATATATATATATATATATATATATATATATATATATATATGTTCTAAAAGAACAGAGCAATAATAAATTACTAAAAACACTTATCTAACTTTTGATTACTTCAACACTGTGTTTCACCATCAGCCGGTTCATCAGGAAGAAACTTTCTTCCTGATGAACCTACTGATAAGTGTTTTTAACCTAGATAAGTGTTTTTACTAATTTATATATATATATATATATATATATATATACATATATATATATATATATATATATATATATATATATATATATATATATATATATATATATATATATATATATATATATATATATATATATATATATAATAATTTATACTATATAATAAAAAAATTATACTCATTGGCGTCTTTTTGCTTATATTTTTAATAATAATTAGGCGGTGCTTAGTTCCTATTTGTCATAGAAAATTTTGCTGAAAACTGTGTTAAATCTTCTTATCGATTATCTTGTACTTAATATACGGAAAGAGTTAAGACATAAATATTTCAAAATGCATATCTTTCTAACTTGCCAGAATAATAATTATTTAGTTTATTCACCCAAGGTAGAAATTCTGGTATGTAGGCATTTGCAAGAGTTAAAAATCTAACCTGATGTATGTTATTTAAAAGTAATAAAATATTCACCCAAGGTTGAAATTCTGGTATGTAGGCATATGCGAGAACTAAAAATCTAACCTGATGTATGTTATTTATAAGTAATAAAAGAACTGTGATACGCAGACTCATAGAGTAAACATAGAACTCTTTAGAAAGTGGGAGTAAAAGAGCGCAGGTGTGTCCACGTTTTGATAATGTCAACATTTAAACCAAAAAAATTTAAAAAAATCCACAAATAAAATAAATAGAGGAGGAGTTTTCAAACTTTTATGAGATTTTTATCAAATGTAAGTTTTATAAAAATGCAAATATTTGTTTGAAAATATTTTTTTGAGTTAACGATTATTTTTTATTCTAATTGCTTTTATTCATAAAGTTTAAATTGCGTCTTGTGTTTTGATGATGAAACTTGGATAATTATTCTTTTCACAATTTTTCTCCAATGGAACTGTGTACCAAGGTTACTTTAATTGTAATGTTAGGAACAACAACAACAACAACAAAAATGAAAAAGGATAAATTCGATTAAAAAAAATTAAAACCATAAATGGAGCAAAAAATGTTTAACCTTTTTTTATTTTAAAAAACAGTTTTTTTATTACAAAACATAAGTTATTCAAATTCATTTTTTGCACAGATAATGCACGACTTACGGATCTCCAACGGATGCAAAACGTCCACAGGAATTCTGGATTAGTGATTTTTGAAGCGTAATATCTTTTCCAAAAAGTTTACAAGCTAATTATTTGACAATTTTTTATCAATTGTTTAAACTTTCGATTATTTAAAAGATATTTAAATTTTTTAAAGACTTTATCTAATCATTATTAAAGACTTTACCAAATATTGTAAAAAAATTTTTACCATTAAAATTTATTTTGTCACATTTTGTTCATATGTTCATATTTAAGCATTCAAATTGATAAATAAAAACAAGTGAACTAAATGAATAAATTTTGAAAAAATTGGCTGAAAAGTTTTTAGGCCATACTTTATTCAAATGCTCACATTTATGCGGTTTTATGCACAGTACATAAGTAGGTTATGCTTATGCAATAGACGTCAGTTACACCAATGGAGTAATACAAAATCCATATATTATTGCTTTCTCTTTTTAAGTTTGCACCATCATTAAATAAGATTATCTTTTAATTAAAGAAGGTCAACTTAATCCAATTTAATCCCCAAAAAAAAAAAAAAAATTATAAAAACAAACTTGACAGTTTATTTTTATAATTTTATTGTTATAAATCGTTCGATTTTCTGCTTTAATAAAAGTTAATATTAATTTTTGTTAAAAGTTAGATTGAAAAATGATGTAAATAGTTAAGTAATTAAAATTGTGACAAGATATTTAGCGAAAATTACTTTAACAAATCATAACTCTTGGCAGCCATTTTAATAATTGATTACATTAAAAATAAAAGCACTCGTTGGCAGTAGCCAATATTAGGAGGAGGGTATTCCCTTTTTTAACGTCCCTTTTATAAAATTATTTAACCACTTTATATATATATATATATATATATATATATATATATATATATATATATATATATATATATATATATATATTACCGTTAAAGAATGTTTATTTTGCATATATATTTATATAAATTATTGGCTGAAGCGAGAATAAGAAACATTTTGTCTTATCGCCAAGCCCCATACAAAAATATTTCTACATAACAGTAACATACAAATATGTATATAAAAATAAACTAGAAATGACATGAGAAATTTAAAATAACAAATAATTAAGTCGTGTTAAAATACTTACAATTGCTAAAATGTTTAAGAAATATATAAACAAAAATTTTTGAATAAAAAAATAAATTATAATAAAATAAAATTTTATAATTAACATAATTACTAGAGGTATTTTTAAAATCATCACTTAAATTTCATTGATAAAAATAAATCTGTTTTTTATATGATCGAGCTTACTTTGAAAGAAACAGTTAAAGTCGGAAAAATTAAGATCCCTGAACAGTAGAAATCGTTTAAATTGCTCTAATGCAGTCTTGTTTTTGTTGACAATATCTTGGAATTTTTTCCACAGATAAGGTCCGCAGTATTTAATTGAATAGTAAGTTAATTTTATATTATTTTTGAGAAGTGTTAACTTTATGCTATATAAACTTTTTTTGTTTAATTTTATTCGACAGATTCACATATCGCTGCGTTAATAGATTTAAACTAAACTCAAGGATGTGCAATATCCAAAAGATTTCTTGAATTTATAATATATATTTTTATTATATTTTATAACATTTAACAAGTATTTTCCGTTTCATTGATGACGCTATCTATTTCATCAATGATATCATCAATTTCATTAACAGTATTATTGGTACCTATGATACCATCAATTTTATCAATGATGTCACCGATTTTATTTATGATATTTTCACTGACATCCATTTCATTGACGACATAATCAATTTCGTTAAAAACATCATTAATTTCATCAATGTATTGATTTCATCAATGATATAATCGATTTTGTCAATGGTTCCAACTTTTTTTTTAACAGTGGTCAAATAATTCAGCGTTTAAAATTGAACTTGGTTTGCACGTTATCCAAGCAAACATTTTTTTAGTGGATTTGCAGTGGACCTATACAGGCATTTTTTGAGCGGTTCATTGGAGTTTTGCTCATTGATTACTTAGTGGAACATTAGTGGCAGCCGCTATAAATGGCCAGCCGGTAACTTTCCGACATGTTGATAGTGGCTAGTCATCGACTAGTTAATAGTCACATTGCTAGCTATGGCAACCACTAATGGTCCACTAAGTAACCAATGAGTGGACCACTCAAAATGTCTGTATAGGTCCACAGAATCTCTGCTATAGAATGTTTGCTGGGTAAATTAGGATCACTTTTTTTTTCGGATTTTCCTATTTCATTAATAGCATCATCGATTTCATTGATGACATCATTGATTTCATGGAAGACATCATTGATTTCATTTATGACATCATTGATTTCATTCATGACATCATTTATTTCATTGATGATATCATTGACCACATTAATGATGTCGATTCGATTAATGATTTTATTAATGTTCCAGGTATCTCTTCTAATAAATTAATAAACAGTTTCTGAAATTGAAAAGATATAAATTTAAAGTAATATTTAGTTTATAAATTAGAGTAGCGTTTATATTAAAGAATTAGATTTAAAGAACAAGATTTTTTAAAGATATTTTATTAGGAAATAAATTGAATTTCTAAATGATCATAAAAAATTATTAAATTATTGAATTTATTATTGATTAAATTAACAGTCTCCAGCTGATTGCCATACGGAGGCCATATACCAATATCCGCAGAAGACAAGTTCAACCCACTAATTAGCATCATAATCCACCGCCACGGACCAAGATACAGGGAAAAATATTAATTAAATTAGAAAGTAATTGAGTTTAAAAGATATTAAAGAAAAATACGGACCAATCATTTAAGAAGTACAAAAACTAAGAAGACTTTTTCATACTTTCGGACTAAAATATTTTAGAATGTGTTTCTAAATAAATCTCTTCACAAATTAAAACAACTCTAAAAAATTTATTTGTACAAAAAAAAAAAAAAAAAAAAAAAAATAAGAAGAAAAGAGTAAAAAAGTAATATTTGACATATCAATATAATTTGTGACCTATATGGACACTTAGCGGTTGATTGGATTTCGCTCATTAGTTACATACCAGACATATTATGGCAGCCGCTATAAATGGCAAGTTGATAACATTACGACATGTTAATAGTGACAAGCCATCGGCTAGCTACTTTTGACGGCTGCTACTAATTGTCACTAAACAAAACTTGCATTTTAACGCTTTGAAAATGCTTAATAATAGTAAAATCCTCATTATTAGCAGAGAACGTCGGTATATTTTTTGGTAAATCGGTCAACATAATTACAAAAGATATGCAATATCTGGTTTCAGTAATTGCTTCTCAAAAAAAAGAAGCTGTGACGCAGTGATAGTACACTTGTCCCAGAAATAAAGGATCCGTGGTTCTAACCCCGCCTCTTTGCAAGTTTTGCGACATCGGTAAGGAAGGAGGCGTGAGCTTTCAATTAAATGCTCATCCGCGGTGCTCTGTGATAAGACCGTTAGGACTTCTTAGAGCACCTTAAAAAAAGTAAATTTTTTTTTTTTAATGAGTTAAAACACAATGGTTAAATGAGTTAAAACAATTTGGTAAAATATCAGAGACGCAACCACAGTTGTAAAGTATCAGAGATGCTCCTTTATATCTTTCACAAAAAGATTTTGATCAAAGTATACATATTTTCCAAGAACTACTCCGAATTTTGATTAATACTTAGCACCCATATATGAAATGGTTGGTGATTTTTTGTTGCCAACGTTATTTGGAACCGACACGGCTTTTTAGAATAACATTAAGAAACTTTTTACATTAACTACACTTGATAGATGGGATTTGGTATACCTTACTAATTGATGAATTAACAGTTTTTATCACCTATAAAATGAACAAAAAATCACGTGCAAAAAATTTAACAGAGTTTTGTAAACAAAAAGTGGTAAAAGATCTCATAAAAATATAATTAAGCGACAGACTAAAGCATCGAACCGGAAAAATAGCCGCAGTTGATTCAATCCAGCAAAGTCTATGTTACGAAATATACAGCTAACAAGAAGCGAATGTGCAAATACATGGTTAAACGCCTTACCGCAAGAAAAGCAAGGTTTTGTTTTAAACAATGAATAATTTTGAGATGCTTATATATGCACTATGCTTACGGTAAAATTTTGATTTAAAAGATATTCCTCACAATTGTGAACGCGGAGAACCATTTAATGTAACTCATGTAAAAAAGGTGGCTTTATTTCAAAACGCCACAATAATAAAAGAAATTTGTTTACTATATTTCTTAACAGTGTGCATAAATATTCAAATAGAACCGCACCTCGTACCTCTTGATAATGAAAATTTTTATTTCCGTACAGCAAATAAAAATAACCAAATCCGTTTGGATATTAAAACAAACGGTTTTTTTTAAAAATGGACAGACTGCATTTTTTAACGTAAGAGTTACGCATGTCAATTCCAAAAATTTACAAAAATCTGGATACTACAATCTGGATTTTCAAAAAACAAAATAAAAAAAAGGAGCATGGTGAACAAGTGCGTAAAAATAAATACGGCAGCATGACAACTTTAGTATTGGGTACAAACGGAAGAATGGGTACGGAATTTCATAAGTTTGTTAAAATACCTGCAAAAAACTAGCTGAAAAATAAAATAAAAAGTACTTGATTGAAATGACGCGAGCAAAAACGAAGCTATCTTTCAAGATATTTTGATCAACTATTTTTTGTCTAAAAGGATTCAAAACACCGTGGGCCAAAACGAATGACTATATAATTCGAGTTGGTTTCAAGCTGGATGCAATAGAAGAAAGAATTTAAAAATTTCTTAGTATTTTTAATTTATATTTTTTTCATGTTTACATAAAGTTAGAACAAATTAAAAGTTTTTAATGCTCTTTGTGCATACTCACAGTATTTTTCAACAAATTTCCAAAAAATACAGGGGAATCGACTTTACGGTCAATTAAAAAAGTTAAACCACAAACAAATTTTGCTGGAAAAAATTTAAGTACAATAGTTTTAATTTTTCTTGAGTAACAGATATGCACGAGTATCAATGATGGTCAGTATTCAGGTGCCCACATCATCATTGATAATTTTTAGTTAAAAGATATACATTTTATTTTTTATACTTGAAATATTTGTACGGATGCTTGAATATTTATTAAAATTATTGACCACTTGGTTTGAAATAAACTAATAAACATTTTATTTAAATTAGATATAATTGTTATCAAAATCGTTATTAAAGATAAACAATTTAAATCAATTTTTTTCAAAAGCAAATGAACTGCTAACTGCAGAAAGGCAACAAGTCCACAAATCCTAGTTTTATAGGAAAGACAAAAAAGTGTTTTGTCCCGCTTTTTTTTCAAACTTAGGTTTGCCAATTTTTTAAAAGCTTTTCAAGGGTTAGCACAGGTCTAAAATATTTAAACAAAATTTTGAATGTTTATTTTGTTATAAGTGTTGAAAATTTTTTTAAACATGGACATGATCTCTAGAATCTCATTGACATGATTTTGATCATGGACATGATTTGCAGTAAACGAGATTTAAAAATGAAAAAGACCTGCTAAAAGCATGAAAAATACATTATTTGTGCAACAATATTGAAACAATGCTACTTTGTTGTTTTAATATCATAATATGATGCACAGTACTACCCCTGAACTTCATTTAATCAGTTGCTTGATTTTGTTGAATGGACACAAAAGTTAAGGGCCATGACGTTATTGTATTCCAAAATAAAAGCCTTTCTTCTAGAATATAAACAAAAGTTATTTTTATATCCACAATTTTTGAGTAGTTTTCTAGTAAAGTAGTTTTCTTGTTCTCTAGTAAAACTTAAGCCGCATAGTCATTGAAATCTTAAAATGATATTTTCTTCCAAGCAAACTTCCCAGGAATTTTTAAGAGAACTGTTAATCAGATCATTAACTTCATCAGTTTAATTATATCTCTCTTTCGTTAGTTGAAATCATGGTCATTAGGCATAAACGAATGTCTGCTAACAGAAATCATAAAATTTATTTTGTCAAACTTCTTAGTTTAACAAAGAGCCATTATAAGTCTACCATAGGTGTGGTTTTTGTTTTGAATAGCAAAGTTGTCACCAAAAAAGTTCAAAGTTTTAACTTTATTTGAAGTTTTGTTTTTAATGTACCACATTATTTTGTCCCACTGTTCAATGGTGTTTCAAGAGTCAAAAGTACTTTAGAACTATTGTTTACAGCAAAAGAAGAACAAGTTCTGGACGTGTCTGCAGTAAAAGTAAAAATCAAGCTGTGGCCGTGTCAATAAAAATGATGGCAGATGTTTGTTTTAAGATTTCATGGAGTGTCTACCCATTTAAAACTGATTTGTTCTAAAAGGTGACTTTTTGAATTTTAAGGGCTAGTTGTTTTTCTGCAGTTCATATATTAGTTAAACCTGCTTTCCTGGTTTTAAATCATGATACAACATTTGATTGAAAATACTTTTTTTATTTAAAAATTTAAAAATTAAGTAAATTTAAAAAAAATACTTCATTCGTGCATGTGATACTCCATTTTTGAAAGTGATACTCTATTCTAGTAACTTAGGGTGGAATGCAAGAAGCAAACATGATCAAGTTCGACTTAAACTTTACATTGTAACCAATAGCGGCAGAGTATTTTTTGAGGGGAAAACCCATACTCTGGCGCTATTGGTTACAATGTAAAGTTCTAGTCGAACTTGACTTAAGTTCGCTTCTTGCATTCCACCCTTAAAGTTTATAAAAAATTGGATTTTTGTAGTTATTTTTGACGTTTTAAATTTTGAATTTGTTAATATTTAAATTAATTTTAATGAGTTAAAATTTTATGTCAACGCGTCTTTAGTTTAAGGTCAAACATCTAACATGTATACGCTTTAAATTTTTAATTTTTTTTTAAGTACAGATTTAAGGTAGGTTTTTTGTTTGTTTGTTTTTAACGCAAAAGGTAAAGAGTTTAGTTCCAAAGTATTTTAATGCATTTAAACTTCCATCTTAATTATTATCAATTAATATTACTTTCAAAAACTATTTGATTTAAAGTTGGTTTAACGTTTAAAAAAGCTTAAAATTTAAAAAATGTTTTCGAATTTCAGTAAAACTTGAACGAATATTTTTATATCTTTTTTTCGTAAACTTTTTTAATTACCCTGTTTGATTAATATATTTGCTAATAATTTCAAACATACAATCTTAAATTTTTATGATTTAAATTCAATAAAACCTTTTTAATTTAAATAATAAAAATTCTAATCTATAAAAAAATTAGTTTGCTGAGGTGACTACAGTATGTCTGTATTTTAGGTTTTTTTACCCTGAAACTTTAGCTTGGGCTTTTTTCCCTGAAACCTTACCTTAGACTTATGCGTTCAATTACGATAAACGTTTAATTATTTAAAAAAAAAAAAAATTTAATGAATATCATTGTATAATTAACTGATTATAGGAAAAATTATTTTATATTACTGATTTTAGCTATTAATTATTGGTGAATGTTTTTTTTAGACAAATTTAAATATTTATTTCAGATAGTGATTTGTGTAATTTTTACGGCTGGATTGCATTTACAACAAATTCTGGATCAATGCTTATTCTAACTTTTATGGCGTTTGAGAGATATTTAGCTATTGTTAAACCTTTTACACATAGAAATTATGTAACCGAGAAAAATGTTAACTTATCTGTGTTAACTGCATTTGCTTTTACTGGATTGCATTCAGCTCTACCACTACTTGGGCTAGGTAGAATAGTTTCATATTTTAAAGGTGCTTATTGCCACTTTGACTACTCCAATCACTCTAGTGGTACGATTGCATACTCCCTTTTTATAGTGGTTTATGGCTTCAGTATGAATATTGTGGTATTAATCTCATATGTGATTGTCTTTTATAAAATAAGAAACCTTATACAACGTCATCGAAAAATGGCAAATAAAATTAAAAGAAAAGCCAAATGGAACTTAAAAACAGAAAAAATGTTTTCATATTTAACTGTTGTTCTAATGGTCATATTTTCGTTTACATGGCTTCCATTTCTTGTAAGATTTATTTCATAATTTGTTGCTGTATTATTACCTATTTGTTTTCTTTATTTTAAAAATATAACTACAACTATCATTTGTATTGCTTTTGTTTATAAATACAGCAAAGTTTATAAATAGATTGTTGTCCTTTCTGCTCTTCTGGGCGCAAAGAATCAATTAGAAAAATTAGATTTGTTTGCAATGAGAGTGGCAGTGCTAAACTCTATGTTAAATCCTATTGCATATGCTACTTTATGCAAGCCCTACCGAAATGGAGTGGTATCTTTATTTCGAAAATGTTGCGCAAAAAAGGGATATATAAATCCAGAGGGTAAAAGCTCTTATTTTATACAAAGTTTTTTCTTTGATATACCATATTATATATATATATATATATATATAAAAAAGTAAACTAACAATTATTTTGACATTTATTAACTGAAAGTTTTATTTATATATTAAATAACAGATTTTATAAAAAATAATTTGCCGAATTTTGCTTCCGTAGTTTATCTAAAAAAACTAAATTAAGTATATCATATTTAATTTAATAGAAAAAGATCCATGGACACGCATTGACAGCGTTACTAGAAAAAGAAATGTTAGAACAGAAACAATTTCGTCACTGTCAGAAGATTTGACGCCAGATGCTGAAAAATTTGGGGCAACAAACCGATCTCGATTACCATCGGAACTTGAAGAAAATGAAAAACAGCGGCTGATGTCAAAAAAACGAGAAAAACTGATAAAGTTTCAGGAGGAGCTCAAAAAAGTAACTGAAGATAGTGAAAGTACACCTACATTGTTAAGAAGTTACGGTAAAGAAACAAAAATGGCAAATGATTCCGATAGTTCTGTTACCGCTGGTAAGTAAAGTGTCATTGCATGGGTACATTGGCGTGAATGATTCCTTTATGTATTGTGTGTGTGTATATATACATATATATATATATATATATATATATATATATATATATATATATATATATATATATATATATATATATATATATATATATATATATATATATATATATATATATATTATATATATATATATATATATATATATATATATATATATATATATATTTATATATATATAATATAGAATGTACAACGTTGTTTTATGAATCCAGTGGCTCTTTTTATTTATTTATTTTGTTTATTTACTGGCTTAATTAATTTAACTCAAGTACTAAACCAACCAACCTTAGACAACCCGACTTTTAAAATATTGGATAACAATGAAACGGGATGCTGAATAAGTGTGCATTTAATAACTGCGAACTGTCATGGGTACAAAAACAGTTGCAAAAAGTGGCATAAGTGTGAACTAGCGTAAGAGCAAATTAACATAAATGCGACGAAAGAATTTAAAAAGTAGTTGCAAAAACTGACATAAGTGCAAGTTTGCATAAGTGCAAATTGGCATAATAGCCCCGAAAGATTTTGAAAAAATTGATGAAAGTGCGAATTAAAAATCTCCATAAATACTAGTTATAAATTGACATTTGCAAACTTTCGTATGTGTACTAAAAGAATTTGCATAAAATTTTTTTAGTGCACCGAAAGATTTTGTATAAATGTGAACTGGCATAAAGATCGACATTTATTGCCAATGTTTGGATGTTCTTATTGGTGCACTTGTGCAAGTTTTTGCAAAAGTTTTGCACTTATGGCAATTAGCACATACACAAGTTCGCACTTACGTCAGGTGGCTCTTACGTCATTTCGCACTTATACAAGTTTATAACAGATTCACTGTTAAAATTAAAATTCGCGCTTTATCGTAGGCCCCCAATGAGAACTAATTACAAATTTTTTCCAAAAAAAGTTTTTTTAGAGAGTAGAGTAAAAAAACAGTAAAAAAGTAAAGTAAGAAGGGATTAAATTTTAATTCATTTGAAGTTGATTATGTGCCAAAGAAAAAAAGAGAACCTGAGGTGATGAATAAAACAAGTGTTATTTATTAGGGATCGTCGATAAAGTACGTACGCTCGGATGGGGGAGAAGGGATCTGCAATGGGCGTTTATGAGATGGGGGGGGGGGGGAATGGGTCATTTATAAAATTAAGGTTACACTAAATTAAAAAAATATCATAAAATCTTGGGAAGGTAGGTTAAAAGCGTAGGTGCTTTTAGGGAGGGGGAGGGTACTCAAAAAAAAATATATCAAAATGCAGTGTAGAGGGGGGAATAGGATCAATATAAAAGCGCACGTGTTTTATGGACGACCCCTTATTTCCAATAAAAAAATCATGATACGCTCAAAAAACATAACATCTCGAGGTTTTTTCAGTGATATTTGCAGTTAACTATTACAATTAGAATTCTATTTACCCAACAGTGTTTGTTATTTCACCAAATCGTGTTCCGAATTACTCCAGGCGCAGGATGATTCCGAGTAACAAAGAGTCTTTTTTACCCTAAATTTTTATTTTATAATAAGATTTATAAAAACAGTTTTTCAAAGTTTGTGAATGATTAATTAGAATAAATGGTAAGTTATAAATATGACAAGTTTTATACACCTATACGGTAACGCAAATTAAAACGGTTGTCTATAATTTGCGTTATCGTTCGCCAGTAACTTATTCTCCCCTACATATTTATATAAACTAAAATTAGACGACTAATTAATAAGAAATCAAATAGATAGTAAAAATTTTAAGCTTAATGTTTTTTTTTTGTCCATTATTTATAAAACTAATTTGTAAATTTTTGATAATTCATTTTATATTAAACAACAAGACAAACAAAACAACAACAAAAAAACAACAACATTAGATTCTCAAATAGACGCAGGTTTCTGGTGTACATTGGAAAGTTTCTTGGATCCATCTTTATTTAATCATTTTTCATTTAAATATCATTTTTCAGTTAAGTTTACAAAGTTCCATCATTTTTATGTTAAATTTAATTTAGAAAAAGAAGCAACTATCAAATCTAATTTTAAAACTACATAACTAAAAACTAATAGAAGAAAATTTATTTTTAGTTTCGTTAAGCACTTGCGAAGAAGAAAGCGAACATCACGGTAGTTTCACTCGTAATAACAAAAGTTACAAAAAAAATATTTCAAAGCAGCAGATGCAATCGAATGAAAATATTACGCAGAGTGTTCATTTGACACTTAACAAACTAGAGTGTGTTTCTACGCATGAAGAAAATAAACTTCTTGGTAAATCATTCCTTAAAGAGACAGCTGTGACAAACGACGAAAGTACTATGACATTAGATAATAATAAGAAAATCATCGAATCGAATAAATATAATGTAAAATATAATAGTAAAAAAAAAAAAGATGTGAAAGTAGAAATAAAAAGCAACGGTGAAGAGAGTTTGTCTACAAAAAAAATAAGATGTCGAACAACAAAGGAAGTTAAAGAAGAACATATAAACGAAAATTTTAGAAAATTTAAAATATCAAATATCGAAAAAGAGAGAAAAGAAAAAAAGAGTTTTGAAAAGAAATCTTATTCAGAAAATAAAAGATTCGAATATTTTATAAAAAAACATACAAAGAGTTTTCAAAAAAGTAATGATGAAAACGTAAGAACACTTTCTATTTCAAAGGTATTTGATACTTGAAACTGACTTCACATCGGGATTTCAAAATTGGGTGAATATCTTTTTCTTTTTCTAAATTTCATTGATAAAATATATTTATTTATTGACTATATCGTTAAAATATAGCTTAGATACTATTTAAAATATATCTCAAAATGGCATCATGGCTACTAGTTTTTATAATTTGATGTAAGCTATCCCTTGCAACTAAAGGTAACATACTCTTGTTTATTATAAAACAACTAATAAATGGTGTTTAAAAAAGTGTTCTAAAGATAGAACTTAGTCGGTAAAGGTGAACTACGTTTCCTGATAACATTAGTAACAACCGCTGTACAATAATAAGCTCAAACCTCTGTAGCCTCACTTTAACCTTATAATTACACTGGGAGGAAAGTTTAAACGGTTTAAAATTTCCGCGAAGTTTAACCCATTAATTTAAAAACTCTACAACAGCATAAAATTATAGAGTAGGGAAGGGATGCAATTCTAAACCCATACACAATTTTATTAGTTTATTGGCAAGCTGGTATTGACGATAAAAAGTCTAATCTTAACAATTTTCAACCCTTTCTTTATTTTTTCATTCATTTTTTCAGCCGTACAAATATTCACTAGTTTTTTGTTTTTTTTTATCTTCGCTACCAACAAGGCTGCAAGCAACCACTAATTAAAGTTGAAAGTTACTGGAAGAGAAAAGATGAAGATAACAATTGACAGACAACTTAAAGGATTGCAAATTATATGAATCAAGAAAACAAGATGAAAGAAGCGAGTTTCAAAGAACTGATGTTTGAGGCAAAAAACTTGACGAATAAGAGTTTTTGGATCACTTAGGAAGCAACATTACGACGATGTGATAATGGTTGAAGGTTGGCTGCAAGAGCAGGTCCAACTAAGTTTACAATGCGTTTTTGCACCTTGTCTAAAAGAGAAAAGGCATCATTACAAGATCCGCCCCAGATATGACAACAGTATTCCATACAAGGCCGGATTTGAGATTTATGGAGATAGAGAATAGAATTCGAAGTAATAAAGTGACGAGCTCGATAAAGAGATGCAACCTTAGCAGATGCTAATTTTGCAACTGATTTGGTATATGATTTCCAAGAAAGATCGGAAGTAAGAGTTAGTTCTAGGAGATGAAGGGTAGATGACTCATAAATATAGGAAGATCTAAATTATTGCGATAACGATTAATTGAAAAAAATTGAGTTTTATCTGAATTAAAGTTTACCAGCCACCGTGAGCCCCATGTTGTAGCAGAAGTGATATCCTTTTCAAGTTCAAATGTCCCCTCCGAGCAATCAGAGAGTGTTGGCTTCTTATCATGACAAGAATAAATGGTAGTATCATCAGCAAACAATGCCATCTTAGATGTCTGAATATCTGGAAGATCGTTTATGTAAATTAAAAAGAGTATAGGGCCAAGGATAGAATCTTGACAAACCCCTGAAGATACAGAATAAGAAGAAGAGTGCTGTCCATCGAGGACAACTTTCATACTACGATTGGAAAGAAAAGATTCAATAATCTTAAAGATGTTACCGGAAACACCGTAAGAAGAAAGCCTATGGAGAAGTTCTGTGTTTTATAATATATATATAAAGATGGCAAGGACGAGAAGAAGACAGATTTTTCTTATCACCAAGTTCTTGTTTTTTCTTGACATTTATATAAATACCTTGTAACATTAAAAATTAAAAATGAGAAAAAAAAAACAAAATGTTTCAAAGAATTTATATAGAATACAAAACAGTTTAATAAAGTCTTTCAAAGTTATTTTTAATAAAAGTTCAGGAAGTAATTTAATCACAATAACTTAAAGGTTAACTTACGGTCTATATATATATATATATTATATATATATATATATATATATATATATATATATATATATATATTATATATATATATATATATATATATATATATATATATATATATATATATATATATATATATATATATATATATATATATATATATACATATAAATTTACAATCAAAGATATTTATTCATCAAAAAGAAGTTTAAAAAAATTAACATTGAAAATAAGAAAAACTCAAATTCAAAGAAGATTACTTTTTTTTCTCACTCTCTCATTTAAGAAAAAATTTAAATTATCATTATTAAAATCTATAAATGCTGTAAATCTTTGTAATTACTTTTTTATAACATAATCAACTATAATGTATATAATTAAAGACTTTATATCTTTCCAAACAAATAAAGTATATAATAATAGAAAATTTTCAAATATAATATTTTTATAGATAGTTTTAAAAACAATTCTCTGTTTGTTCATTGTTTAAAAATAATAGTTATCGTTTTAATTTAAATTGTTCAAGAGTTGTAAGTGTTTTTACTTAATTACTAATTATCTTATTCCATCCATTAGGTCCTCTCATAGTTATTGAGAAGTTGGTGGACTCATATATAGTTTTAAGTTGAACAAAGTTGTTACTTGAATATTTAGGGTGGAATGCAAGAAGCGAACTTGAATCAAGTTCGACTTGAACTTTACATTGTAACCAAAAGCAGCAGAGTATGGGTTTTCCCTTCAAAAAATACTCTGCCGCTATTGGTTACAATGTAAAGTCGAACTTGACTCAAGTTCGCTTCTTGCATTCCACCCTTAGTCATGTATTTTTGTTGAATTTTATTAAATAATGATTTGAAGTTATTTGGTGTGTATTATTATTAGTTTTATTTATAAAAGTTAGAAGACGATATATATTTATTTGGCACAAATTTCTAGACTGTTAAACAATGGTCTTAAATGTGAGAGTGTGCATTTGATAATAATCTAATTGCATATTTTTGTTTGCTAATTAGCTTTTTTGTCTTTTAGTTTTATTGGTGCTGCATTAAGCAATGTTTGCAAAATTAAGATAGGAATGAATAAACTAGTAATATATGTATTTCAAACATGATTGATCTAAGTATGGTTTTTCTTTATAGAGTAATCATACATTTTTAGAAATTTTATTTTCGATCATGTTTAGGTAGTCATTCCAATTTATGTTTTCATCTAGAATTACACCGAGAAATTTCATTAAACATTCTCTGTTTACGATGTATTCTCCAATAATAAGTTTTGGAAGTGCAAGAAGGATTTTATCTTGTTTATGAAGGCGATGAAAAATAGTGTACTTAGTTTTAGTTAAATTAGTTGAAATTATATTCATATTTAACCATTCGGTTAGTTTTAGAAGTTGACCATTTTAAATACTGTTGTTATATCACTATGAGAATAAAATAAATTTGTGTCATAAGATAGAATCTAGAATATTAGAGACTTTGCTTAAATCATTTATGAAGATTAAAAATAAGTGGTCCTAATATAGATCCTTGAGGATCGCCGCAAGTAATTGTCATATTGTTAGTTTTTTCATTGCCGAATGAAATATATTGTTTTCTATTAGATAAGTAGCTTTTAAACCAAGCTGCGTTTATACTTTTAATTCCGCAGTTTTCTAGTTTTTTTAATTAAAATACTATGATAAAGAGATTCGAACGCCTTATTAAAATCTATGAAAACTATAAAAACTCCTAAAGTGAACTTGTTTTTGTCAAAACCTTGAAAAATAATATGAATGAGATGAAGAATTGCATGATCAGTGGAGTGTCCTGTTTTGAAGCCAAGTTTATTGTTATAAAAAATATTATTTTTTTCTAAAATTGTGTATAGTTTATACATAATGTGTTCTAGTATTTTCGAGACGCAAGGAAGAATGGAAATAGGTCAATAGTTAGAAATATTAGTATCATTTCCAGGTTCAAAAACTGGTATTACCTTGCAATTTTAAGTTTTTTTGAAAAGATTCCTTGTTCAAACGAAAGATTAAATATATGCAAAAGAATTTTTTTTTAATTACAACATTACTGCTAACATTATCAAATCCTTGTGCTATGTTTAATTTTAATAAACGCACAGCATCTAATAACTCTTTTTCAGTTAACTCGGCATTTTCATTAATTGATTTGCTAGGAATCAAGTATTTCTCCTTGTTAAACTCACTGTGTTTTAATTTTGACGCTAAATTTAAACCTTCATTGACAAACACCTCATTAAATGTTTTAGAAATCATAGATTCTTTTGTAATATCTTGATGATGATAATTTAGTTTTTTTGGAAAACCATTTATCTTAAGCGTTTTTTTTTTCCAACTACTTCCTGAATGACTTGCCACGTTTTTTGAGTATCGTCTTTGAATTTTATTATTTTATTTGAATAGTATAATTTCTTTGAAAGTTTTATAATTGATTCGAAGTGACCTTTATATTTTTTATACCTTCATTCATTTTCAAATGTTCTTTTTTTAGAAATACTTCATACAATCATATTTTTTTGTTGTTGATGATTTTATTACTCCTGGTGTAATCCAAGGGTTTATAAATGTTTTAGTTTTTATAATTTTAGATTTAATAATTTCCACCGGGAAAGCTTTATCATAGTGTTTTTTGAATATCCGAAGAAAACTGTTATAAGCAGTATCTGCGATTTGAATTTGTAAAAATTCGTCCCAGTTTTAAAAAAAATAGAGAATCATTAAAAAGTTCCATAAAAATGTCATTATATATTCGATTTGTAATTTTTTTGAGGGGTGTGTTGAGGGTTGAGGGGTGTGTTTGACACCTTTAAGAGCAATTATAAATATTTGGAAATAATCCGATATATCAGATATTATTCCAGTTTTTATTTTGCTATTTTTATATTCATTAATTTTATTTGATCAATTGAGGTTGAGCAATTTCTAGTAAATCGGGTTGGTTTATTTATTGTTGGAATGAATCCATTTTGAAATATGATGTTCATAACATTTTTTACATTTTTATTTGTGTCGTCATGAAGCACATCATAATTAAAAATAAGACACGTTTGCCACATAAAACTTTGTTTTTAATCAATTTTTTAAAGTGTTTTTCAAAAAATTTGTTATTACCAGATGGAGGTCTGTACACAACATGTACAATGACGTTTTTAGTGATTTTATTTATAACTTCGATCGTTAATAATTCACAATCATTACTAATTACACTAAATTCGGTTAGCGGTTTAAAATTTAAAGAGTTGTAGATAAAAATACATACTCCTCTACCTATTGTCTCAGAATTTCTGACTTGATGAATAGTTTTGTAGTTAAAAATTTGAATCTTTTTCAGCTTGTTTATCTCGACACCAGGTCTCTTTTTTTGAAAGCTCCTAATATTTAAGTGTAAAATAGAGAATGCGTTAATATCTATACTAGCAGTAAGATTAGGAATATTAGAATCATTATATGAAGGGCATATGTTGCTAATTATTTCATCAGTGTTAAAAAAACACCGGACTTTCCGGTCCAACAAGACATAATTAGCATAAAAAACATAATTAGCTAAAACTTTAAAAATACTTTTTATTTTATTAACAATATTAAATGCCGACTATATTCCTTAACCGACTATATGTTAAAAATGGCCTTCTTAAGGGGGAGGGAAATGTCACCAATAGCTAAGTTTGTATCTAAAGTCTAACAATGACAATCAAGTTCTAGATTTTTGAGCCTATGAGCAAAAAACGGATGCCCTGTAATATTATGTAACATACTTGGAGTTATTTTTACAACATAATTAATTAGGAGCTTGAAGTTCAGATTAAAGTATCTGAGTTTTAACCCTTAATTAATTATGTTGTTTTTATTATCAGTCTTTAATGAGTATAAAAAAAATTAATAAAAAATATGCAACATAAAAGTACGAAATTATAAAACATCATGGTATTTTTAAAGCAAATAAAAAGTATTAATAAAAACTGTTCTGTTACAAAGAGTCTTATTGTTACACAAACTAGTGACTTATAGTATTTCGCCCTGCTTTGGCTCTTTTGGTCTTTTTTTTTTTGGTCTTTGTAATGCCTTTGCAGAAGAAGTTATCGCAAAAAACTGCAAAACACAAAAAAACAAAAATATAATTGACCAGTCGTTAAAATTGTGGTCTGTTACAATACAAAGATGTCTTCAAATTTAGTAACTAATTATGAAGTTAGCTTATCTCAGTAAAATTTGACGATTCTACAAAAACCACACCTTTTTTAGAATAAATTTGGTGTTTCCTGTTAGCAGACGTTCGTTGATGTCTATTGCCATGGTTTTGAAATTATATGGTGAAAACTGAGAAAAGTAGAGAGATATTATAAAGCTGATGAAGTAATTGATCTGATTAACACTTTTATAAAAAATTACTGGGAAGTTTACTGTGAAGAAGATGGCATTTAAAGAGTTCATTGAGTATAGGGCGTGGGCCCAAGTCTTACTAAAAAATAAGTTTAAGCACTGACTGATTTACTGCAACAAGAGATCATGTCCATGCTTAAAAAAATTTTCTACATTTATAAAAAAATAAACTTTAAAAATTATTTCTAAATCTCTTGAGTTTTTCATTTTTTTACAAGAAAAAAAAAGATCATTCATTTTAAATCCTTATTTAAATCATAGATCAGCCATTTTAAGTTCGTATTTAAAACTGTTATATTTCTGATCATAGTAGATTTTCTCACGCATCACTTTTGTGACTTAAGTACTTTTAGCACTGAAATATTCAATTTTTCTAAACTTTTAACTCTTGTTTGCAATGTTTAATTGCTTATGACGTTCTGAATTAATGAATAGATTTTTTTTTCTTGAAAAATGACGTATTTTAATTTCGTTCTTTTTCCAACTATATTACACTTTTTTACCTAAGTGGTCATCCATAAATGATGTCAGCAAATAGAGAGAGGGAAGGTGGGGGGTGGGGAAAGGGGTGCTAAAAGGTTTGACAATATTTGAAAATTTTTTAGTTGTTGTTTTTTTACATTCTTAATGTTGTTGTTTTTGCTTTTTTTAATAAAAAGTATAACAATGAAACTAAATTTATTTTTTTATGAACGAATTTTGCTTTGTATAAAATACCTATACTATTTGAAGCTTTACTGCATAGGTTAACAATATGGTGTTTTGACGTAAGCAATTAATCAATATGAACTCCTGAATATTTTTCATTAAAGTGGCGGATTTATAGGGGGGGGGGGTAGAAGTGGAGCATGTGCAGTAGCCCTCCCCCCCTCTCTTTGGGACTTTTTACAGAAATATTTATTTGTTAATTGACTATTATACAGACTTGGAATATTATACTGACGAATGAAATTGACTATTATACGTAATTATATGTATATGAACTTGGTTATTACACTAAAGTACAAAAAATTAAAAAAGAAAGTTACTTACAAATTAAAATATGCGGACTTTTTTTTTAAAGACCTTTTTAACCCCCTCCTTGGCGAGTGACAAAACCCATCCCTATTTTGTTATAACTCTTTTTATTAGCGTACCAAGTAACACAACATTAAAAGTATTTGCCAGATCAATGAAAAGACTCAGAGTAAACTATTAGTTTTTAATGATTCAAATACTTTGTGTAAATTTAAAATACGCGTGATCAGTAGATATATTTTTTTGGAAACTGTATTTATTGCTGGACGTTAAAATTTTTTGTTTTATTATTCAAGATTATTTTTTTGTAAAAATAGAAAAGAGTGTGTAAAAAACTGCAAAAAAATGATAATAGTTACAAATGCGGCAAAGTGTAAAATTAAACCCAATTTGACATTTTAGATACCCATTGCAAAAAAAGTAAGTTAAGTTTAAATAATTTAAACAAAGTTTAAATATTGACAATATTTTAATATATTTTAATAAATATCTTTTATATATATATATAAAATAATAGGATAAATTAAAATTTGTTGAGCTGTATGAAGGTTTTATTCTAAACTTAAGCCTTCATGAAATAGATTTAAACATGTAGAAAAATATACTCAACATCGAGAGCTACTCTGTAGCTGCTTTTAATGGAAGAAAAGTTTAATTTAGCGTTAATTTTTTCATGCTTCTCTAGATCAAGATGAAAAATTATTCAATTTTTGTTGGATTATGCACCATACCAAATGGCTCTACTCAGAAAATAGTACGCTTACTCAGAAAATAGTACCATACCAAATGGCTCTACTCAGAAAATAATACGCTTGGTTTCTGTTGGGTGTTTAAAACTTTCTAAAACAAAATAAGTAATACGTGTCAAAAATGGTTTACATTCCGTGAAATTAACTATTAAAATTTACCAAAAATACCAGTTAGAATATTAATGGTTTCACTGTTACGGAAACGTAGTATTGTATTATACTAAGTTTTCGTAAAGAATGTTAAACCAGTGATTGAAACACATTTGACATAAAAACCTCAAAAAACACGTGTTAAACTCGCTCGGTAAATAAACTTTTGCCTGGATTGTGACAAACACGTATCTATAAAGGTATTAGTTTCACAAGTATATACATTAATGCTGTAAATTTTTTTAAACGTTTTTTTTGTTTTAAAGTTTGCTTAAATTATTTAAAATTTAATATATAAATTTTGCGTCAATAAGATGCATTCTTCGTATTTCATTCAAAATTTTTACTGCACTACGCCTCATCCTTCCTCGGGAAGGCTCTAAATAGATAAATACAATAAATGAATACAATAGATAAATACAATTTTAGTTTTTTTTTGCTATTATCAGATATAATTTTCTCAGTTCTATGAGGTTTTACTCCGACAAAGTTTCTTTGAATTTGAAGTTTATTTTTCAACATTTCATTTGATGTTTTCTTTTCAAATATACCTTTAGATTTATTTCAAAGTTACCTTTTTACATTCAAAATTTTCAACATTTCTTTTAGCATTTTTTTTTTTGGTATTCCACCATGTTCATTGAAGAAATTGAGAGTAACTACAGTTTCCCACTGGCGCCAGATTCGCTAATATTTTAGTGGGCAAAACAACCTTTACTTGTTGACATTATTGATATAACTTACTAGATAAAATGTTAACTATTTTTTCTGATATTTTTCTGATTTTTTCTGATAGATTTTCTGATGCATACGATTTTATATTAATATTAAGCATAAACCTATTTTTATTTATTGTTTTTACAATCAAAACCATAAATCTAATTTTTTGTGTAGTTTTCTTTCGAACGCCGCGTAGTTATTTTAATTTAAAGTTAACCGATCACATTTAACTTTTAACAAAAATTATCCAACGATATTGTTTCATGTCATAACGTCATAAACAATTGAAGCATTGCAAATAAAAGGTGGAAGTTTGAAAATTCGCAATTTTTAGATTTATTTTTTGTTGTGACTTTTAAACGACTGAAAATAAATTTCTAGATTAGAATTGAATTAATAAATGTCTAAATAAGAATTGGCAGTATTTTTGTCGGATTTACAAAAAGTTCTTTTATATTTCTATATTTAGAATATAGCAATATACTTTTAAATCCAGCATAAATACTACAACACAAATTAAAATCCTTGAGAGGATTTTAATTTGTGTTGTAGTATTTATACTACAAACCTATAGCTAAACGGGGAAGCAAAAGATAAGGTTTAACCAAGTAGTAGAGATTGTCTAAAACTTTGATATTTATAACTAATATGGAGGTATTCAAAAAACGATTACTTTACGTAGATCATAACTTTTGTTATGATTACTAGTTGATACTTGGAACAGTTGTTATAAACTTATCCAGTCAACTTTTACGAGAGTATTCCATTTTGATTACAGCGAAGCTTTCAAACTACATTTCAAAAATTTCCTTTTTCAATGCAAAGGCGCCATTTTGACTTGCCGCTAAAACAAAGACTATACTACGATTTTATACGATTTTTTCTTCCGTTTTCCCTCCATTCTATTATACCTTCTTGGTTATATTAATAAATGTTTTTCATAAAAATATTTACTCTAGACTTTGCAATTTTTTTAAAGTTTGAGTTCTTTTTGCACAGCTACCTCCTCAGCATGATAATAAAATAAAATGATAATAATCTAGTTGATTTAAGAGACCAAACTGGTCGTTATTTTAAACGTCAATTTAGCTGGTCGTTGTTTTAAACGTCTAAAATAAGCTACATTTCTTCTGTATATATATTCTTATATTGTACAATCTTATTATCATAAAACGCAAATGTTTTTATTGAATATATTAAATACATAAAAAAGTTAATATTAGAATGTCCAAAAAAAATAAGTAGTAACTGTTCATCCTTGGTTGCGTTTTTAAGACGCTATCAACACCATCGCTGTGTGTGTGTGTGTGTGTTTGTGTGTGTGTGTGTGTGTGTGTGTGTGTGTGTGTGTGTGTGTGTGTGTGTGAGAGTGAGTATGTATGTATGTATGTATGTATGTATGTATGTATGTATGTATGTATGTATGTATGTATGTATGTATGTATGTATGTATGTATGTATGTATGTATGTATGTATGTATGTATGTATGTATGTATGTATGTATGTATGTATGTGTGTGTTTGCGTGTGTGCGTGTTATAACTAAATTTATTTTCTATTTTCTTATAGGAGAAAAAGAATTTTGATAAAAGTTTCGCCTAATACAAGCAGCTGCCATTAGAGTATTCGACTATTCGAGGCAAGAGGCAGTATTCGACTATTCAATGCAAAAGACAGTAAATAAATTTACTGAAATTGATTTTGTTATAAACATTTAAAAAATATAATTTTTTATATTATTTATATTTATTTTCCTTTCTATGAAGGTTTTGAAATTAGAAAATATTTTATACGCTTAACGCAACTAGAATCTTTTTTTTTTATCAAGTTGATCCAAGAAGTTCTAATGATTTTGTCATTAAAGTATGAAGGAAGAGCATTTAAAATGAAACTGAACGCCGGTTTCATTACAAATGTCGCTAATAACGCTGCAGTGGTCATCAAACTTCAGACCTCTTAATTCTGAAACCAACACTCTAACAACTACACCACGGTTTCTCAAGTTTTAAAAAAAAATTACCTTAAACATTTAGCTAAATCTTATTGTTTAGTATTAAAGCAAATATGTTGATTGCGGACCACCATCTGAAATGCCGCTGCTAGCATTTTGAAAAAGGTTGATAGGTTGACTTTCTTATAAAATGCCAAGAGAAGTCATATTGAGCTGTTGTTGTTTTTATACAGAATGCCAATTTTGGCAATGCAGCATCACAGTCCAATGTTTGTTTGCCTAAACTTTGCGGGAGTAACAAATTAAAACCGCAAGCTTAAACTATATGTTTAGTTTAGAAGCATTTCGTTTTTATGTTAATATGTTGTTGAAATTAATTTTTTTATTATTTATAAAAATCAAACAAAAAAACCTTAATCGCTTTATATTATTGCCGAACTTAATGCCGTTACTCTTTCGTGCGCGTTTACGCGGAGTTTTATTATAAATAAGATTTAGCATGCTCTTTCTCTTTATATTTTTGACCACACGATGAGGTTCTTTAAATCTTTATAATATGTTAATATCTGCTTAATCAGTAATAAGATCGAAAACTTTGCCTCATCAGCTTAATTAGTAATAAGATCGAAGATTTTTTAATGATTGACTTATGTTATTTTTAAATTAGTATTAAACAATGTTATTTTTAAATTAGTAAGTCAGGTAATATATTTAATTCATGCTTTTTTATAATGACATAATTCAAGTCCTTTGTCAATTGTATTTAAAGTATATTAATCTGTAATTAAAAAAAATATATATATTTAATTAGTTAATTGTATTTAATAAAAAATTAGAAGACAGTAAGCAACCCGTAATACGGGTTAGTAATAAATAAATAACAATTTGACTTGATATATTATCTAAAAAATATAAAATACAAATTCATCTATTTGGGCTGCCATTGTCCCGGTTTTTTCGCTGAAGAACGCTATAAAAGTTTTAATTAGTTTAGCACTCCTCCGTAAAAATTGGGACAATAGCAACCTTGAGCTTTTATTGGTCTTGGCATTTAGTAAAGACCGCGTAACTTTAAATATTAGGTTATTTTTAATAACAGCAAGCACCAGAGAAGGAAAGCCAAGTACAACTTACCAATACTAAAAGAAAAACAAAAGATCATCTCAAACTACAAAAGCTTATTTTACAGATTTATTAATGCATTCTAGAATAAGTGAGTTTATTAATAAAGGGGAGCTTTATTTTTTATATTTATTATTGTGTTCATGAATTAGCGACTTGTAAAACATTTCTTAAACATGGTCAAAATCAATTATGGCAACAAAAAGTACATTAGAGCTTAGTAATAACAGAGTGTTCCAATAGTGATCTCCAAGATTAATAAACTTTTGTTAAACAGAGGAGACAGACTGTGTTTCAAAGACACTGTATAATGATTAACACAGTAAATTTCATATCATATGAATTTACTAAATTAAAACCATGTTTCAACAGTACGTAAATTAATAAAGCAATGACAACAAAAAAAAATTAAAAATAAAACGAATACAATTATGTTTGAACTTCAAAAAAAATATATAAAATCATTTCATTTTAGGATAATCATAATCAGTTATTTGAAAATACAATAAAATTTGATTCGTAAAAAAATGCAGTGACTAATATTAGAACTAAAATATATATAAACAAATCTGATAATAGTCTAATTTTTTAGTCACAAAAAAGTTATAATAATAATCTTTACCTCATCAATCATGATATCGTAGAATATCTAAAAGTAATGAGAAACAAAGTTGAGTATAATAAAAAGTAGATATATGTAAGGTTGAACTTTAATTAAAATATAAATATTAGCACTTATCTGATGGGTCCAAGAAATTATAGTAAGATATATACTTAGTCTTAGTTCTAAAGTGTCTTAAGTAAAAAATAATTAACAGAAATTAAGACCATCCAGCACTATATAGTGCCAAGTAATACCACAACTTAGTAACATCTCTCGACTGGCAAGGATAACAATCTTGCTTTACGCACTGCTAAGTAACACGACTTTTTAAACTTAAAAATAAAATAAAAAAATAGAATATAAACATAGATAAGCTTTGAACACATTATATTTTATAAACTGTTAACATTAACTCTATTACACATGAAAACATACCTATCATAAACTATTAATTAAAATTTGAAAATAAATTTGTGTACTTTTTATTTACCACACACACCATTATAGCGGTTGCAGGCAAAAGTAATAAAAAATTTGATTTAACAGATCTTTTTATTACTTTAACCTTTTAATTGTAACTATAGCATTTTCATAGTTTTTTTAAAGACTTCCCAAGCAAATAGAAAACTATTACGCACCTATCTATAGTGGTCTGACATCATGATTATTTCCAAGGTTGCTTATATCTTCATGTAAGGCATCATATTGCATGCTTCTCAGTTTGCTTTAGTTATTTCAATGAAAGCAAAACACTGCTCTTAAATTGCATCAAATGCATCAGCAGCATATTGCTGAAATAGTTTCTTGCCATGATTTAACATGATTTCTAACCAATGTTGCATGTTCAGGGTTGCGAACCAATTATGCTATATCTTGGAAAAAAGTGAATGAGCTGTAGGATCTAAGTTAGCTGACATACTCAATATAACCTCTAAATGACCTTTTGGGTAAATAACTTCCCTAGAAGCAGGTGGAACACCATCTTCTCCAACAAATACAACTGCAACTTCACTAACTATAGTTTGCAAATAAAACATTAAATTATGTAAGCAAAGTTGATTTCGATGTTATTGCTTTCTAAAATTTACTGCTGTAAATGGGTCAGAGATAACCTGTTGATATTGGGGAAATATCCTAGCCTAGAAACTTCTTTATTAAAAACGAAAGCGAAACGACACTACTATTAAATTAGCGTATTCATATTAAAATTAAATATAGAAAAATTAACATTTAATAACACAATTATATCCTAAACCACAATTCATTCATGCAAGAGAAATGATTATACATTTATTGAAAAGCCAGAAACATTTTTTTCAAAAAGCAAAGGTTTTAACAATACTATAGATAAATTTTACTTATAACAAAATATTGTCATGGCTTTTATCCCAATTATTAAAAGCATTTGAAAGCATGAAACTACCCATAAATATCTTTTAACGCTAGACCCCATCTAAGAATTATAGCAATCTATATTTTCAATATTAACATCTATAATACGAAGCTTTAAATTTAAAAGTACAATTTAAAAAAATATTACAATAAATTAATTACTTAATAAAATTTTAAAAAAATTTTATATTACCTATCATTTCAAGCTACTAAACATTATCTACCTAATGTCTACTTAAACATTTTGAACTCGTACCATGAAAGGCCGTGACTTCTTTAAGAAAACACTTGGTTAAGAAAAGTCTGGAAACTACTTAAAAACTAAGAAATAGTGTATTTTACAGAACCGTAACAAATATCAAACAATAGGCATAGATATGCACACTAATAATAGTAATATTCACTGTGCTATTTATATTAAGAAACAAAAGCAGCGAGTTCTAGTAATGAAACTACCTATTAATCATTTTTAACAACAGACACTAACATAAAGATAAGCCAAAGGTAACAACATTACGCAAAAAATTATCAAAGATAATGTTATGTATTTTCAGAATAGTTATATTGAAGGCTAGACAACACTTAGACCTAAAGCAGTAACACCGCTTGACTGGTAAGGTTGACGAATCTTGCTCTTCATCTATATCTCAAATATATTGTGTTTTATAGTTATACTAACTATAAAACACAATATTTTTTTTAATGTTATATAACATACAAAAACACCTCATTTAACAATCATGTACACATTAGATAAAATACATCTCATACTATTATAAAAACACATTTATAAACTATATAACATATATAACCACATACACGTATTTATCAAAGACTTTTTAAATTTGAGCATAATTATTATTAATGTAACAAAGAATGCAGACTACAATTCACAACATTGTAATGAAAAAGATGAAACCATTTAAGAACAAAATTAAAATTTTCTAATAAATGTTTATTAGAAATTTTTAATTTTGTTCTTAAATGGTTTATGGGAAAATTCTTAAATGGAAAAAATTCTTAAATGGAAATTCTTAAATGGAAAAAAATTCTTCTGGAATTTGTCAAAATGTTGTGTTATGCTTCATTTTAAGGTATTTGAATATGTTTTTAAATACATATTTAGATACCTTAAAATAAAGCATAACACAACATTTTGACAAATTCTAGAAGAAGTTTTTTAAAATTTTCTATTTCTTATTATTTTTCCTAAGAATATAAAATATACATATAGATATAGAGAAATATAAAATAGATTGAAATAAACGCAAACCTATGTATATAAAATTACATGACCACAAACAACAGTCCTATTTTATTTAACTTTTCATATTAAATAAAATTTTATTCTCATTATTCTTTCTACAAAAAATAATCTTAATCTATAAATAAGAAAATGAATTGAGCTTACTAAAAAAGCCATCAGCTCCTCTTAACTGCTCTAGAAAGTAAAACAATACTTGCTTAAAATGTTCTAAAAAGACTAACGACAAAACTGAAAAAGTTTACTAAAATAGAAACATTGTACTAAAAAAAACTATTTTACCAGTCAATTTAGTTCTAACTTCTTATAAAAAATGAAAACAGGCTATAAAAATTAGAAAAATAAAAACAACCAACAACAAACAAACGATTATTTAAATTTTTATTTTAGACAATGAACAACATCAATACTTCTTGAAAATAAAAATATATAGGCTCTAATTTGCTTGCTGACCTTACTCGAAAGACCGCATGGAACATATAACCGCGCATGTAAAGTCTAGAAACTACTTAATAACTAAGAAAAAGGGTATTTTACAGAATACAGAACCGTAATTAACAATACGAACAAAAAGCGTAACTATGCGCGCTAATATTCTTTAGCGTATTAATATTTAGATATAAAAAAAAATTAAAATAGTTAAAAGAAAAGTTAAAGAAGTTTTTATTGTTTTTTTGATTAAATACTAATAATGTTTTGTCAATAATTATTAATAACTACCTTAAATATATATAACATTACTCAGTTAAAAAGATTATATTAATTTATTTATAACTCTAGTTTAAGTTCTTGATAAAAATATGTTGTATTTACATTGCTATATTATTTTAAAACATCTAGTTTAAATGACTAATAGTAGAGGTAGAATATAATTAGATTATTATATTATGTTCTGCTTTATTTGCTTACATTTTATTTTAGGTAAGTTTAATAAAAAAAACTAAAAGTTCAACTTTAATTATATTAAGCATCATTTTACACAATCCTTTGATGTTTAATTATGTCTGATAATTTAAGAAGTGAAATTGTTAGATTTTGTCGAAGTGAAACCATTCTAGGGGAGATGAATTAAACCGTCGCCGAAATCAAAGAGATGTGCTTAGGCGAGCAGAGATAAATCGTCGTCGAAATGAAAGGCGAGCTGAAATAAATTGTAATTAAAATGAAATCAGGCGAGGGAAGTGAGGCCAGGCGAGAACTCAATAGGCATATCATGTATCGCATAGCAAGAAATAATATTGCTTTAGAGAGAGTAATTTCTGCTTTATATGGAGGAATAGCACTCCATACAGAACCAGGGAAATAGAGGATGCTGGGAGAAGAAGGCGTGACTCAAATATTGTGAATTACTTTAAATTTTAAATTTACAACTTTTGAGCCACTTTCAGTTTTTTTTTTAAACATATTTTTGTTTATTAATTTTTGTATTGTTTTTCAATTTTTCCCATTAATTTTAATGCTATCAAGTTAAATCATTTAAATAAAGACACTTTTATTAACAATACTCAATGACAAAAAATAAAAGTCGCGGTCAAACATTTAACAAAGTTAATGTTAATCTCAAAGAGCCTTGGTTTTCACTAAAGCAAATTCCATGTTGCACGTTCCAGAACCAAGACATTTTATAATTTATTGTATAACTTTGATAAATATGCATTACAAGGTATATCATTGAATGTACACTACACAAATAATATTTCATTTTTAAAATATAATGTTTGTAATGGTTTTTGATAAGTATTATTATGCCTCGTGATATGGTAATATATGTTATTTATTATATGTTAATGTTACTATGTATTATATAAAGTTATAGATTTATATTTATTCAAATGATTATGTATGTGTTTCAAAGTGAGTGCTGTTAGTAATTAAAATATGTACAATAAACTCAGGATAACTCAATAACTCTGAATATTGATTTTGATTTTGGAATTCCAGTTGAGTTTTATGAATTATACTCCTAATAGTTCTAATATTCTTTAAAAAACTAATTTCTTTGTACCTTAGAGGTGTGAGTTGTTTAGAGTTTACTGTAACATCTTATACTATTTAATTAATTGTTGTGATGTTTTATGCTGATAGACTAAGCTCACTTTCACGTTGGTGTTAAAAGTGAGAAAAATGAAAAGTAAGTTTTTTATCTACTTCACATTTTTGAGTTTTCAATTAAATTAATTGAGTGCATAACATGTTAATATGCAATTAATGTGTAATAAGTTTTTTTTTAAAATAATTTTTGTTCCATTTTTAGGTATAATTATTGATACAACCCGTATCGTAATCATTAGTAAGGAAGAAGGCGTAAACTTCCTAGTTAAATGCTCCGTGATTAGACCAATAGGTCTTTTCAGAACACATTAAAAAAAAAAGATTTAATGCATTATAATAATAAAGCAAAATATTTTTTTGCTTCATTTTTTTTAATTTTAGTTTTTTTTAGGTGTTTTTTATATGAATAATATTTCAGAAAAGGTTACAGAATCATTTATTAAATACATTAAAATGTGTAATTGAGTATAATATTTTCATTTCCATTCAAAGTTAACATTCGGTGAACTTTAAAATTTATTTAACAAAGCTACATGTCGTTGAAATTTTTATTTATGGGTTACAATGTCGTTGAAATTTTTATTTATGGGTTATTTCTGTAGCTAGAAAAGAGGGATTTAATACTAAAGATGTTGTAAGAAGAATGAAAATTGAAATTTGTTTCTCTTTATATAACAAACTTTGTTGTCAGCCTAATTGGACTGATGGTTAGCGTTAATAAAATAAAGTGTACTGTAAATTGTATATAAGAAATAAAATTGGATTAAAAGAATTGCAATGTAGTAAAATATATTGAACCTTCATATCTGCATTAAAAATATACTGAAACATCTACACGGTGGTTTAGTAATGGACATTTATTATGCGCATGCGTTATACTTTGCTCAAATGTTGGTAAACAATGTTACGCAAGTAAACAGAGAACTACTAATAAAGTTGCTTAACTTCAAATTAGATTTATTTGCAGATATTTCTAAATAGTCTATAAGACATGACATCAAAACAATACTTTAGGTATTGTATGTGTCATCGAAGCTATCATTTAAATAATTTTACAAAGAGAATAGAAGAGAAGAGGGACTAAAGTGAAACTTAGCTGTTTTTAGGCGAAGTTTAACTTGTGCTTACATTAAAGTCTATATTCTAAAGTTTTGAATTTTTTAGTGGCTACCTTGATTTTTTTTTTTTAATATAAAAGTTTGTGAATCGTTTAAAGCAAAAATCAAAAATCAGTTACTTTTTTTGGGATAATATAATGTTTTTAAAGGTTGGTAAGTTTTCTTTTTATTTTGAAAGGTTAAAAATACTGACAGAAATATTATATAGGCTTTAATACTGCCATTTATTTTCTTTAAATCATTTTGCAGTATTTTATCGGATTATTTTTAGTATCTACAATTTTTCTTTTTCTTGGCTGAGCTTTTTTTTAGTATTTTTTTACAGTCAGGTTGTTTTTTATGAAATGCTCATTCATTATGCTTTTAAATCTGCGTACTCCTTTCATATGGCAGTAAGTACTCTTCATGCGGCTGATTTCAGCATGAAGATTTTCTCCACCTTGCTCTCCATAAGTTCCTAGTACTACTCCCCATTTTCTAATGAAAGGTAATGCATGGTACTCCAGCATATGAAGCTTGGGTGTGATTAATGCGTTTGGCCAGTTTTCACGGAAGTACTTCATGAAATCTTTGATTCGATTTACTGTAACCAATAATATGTATATATATATATAAATATATGCATATATATATATATATATATATATATATATATATATATATATATATATATATATATATATATATATATATATATACACAACACAATGATTTAAAAAAACAAAGATAAAGATCAAATAACGAAAATGATTTTCTCTATTTTTGTTCTGCCAAATTTTAACATATGACATACCAAGGTCCTGTTTGTTATTATTATTGAACTGATTGCAGGAGTTAATAAGCTTATAACATATTCAAAAATTAGAGAAGAGTACCTTGAAGTTTTTACAAACTTCAATAGTTTCTCTTTGTATTTCAGTGTCGTTAAACCCAAGTTCAACTACAAGGTTTGGTATAGAGTTGCAAAGTTCAAGGATACTTTTCTCCTAATTTAATATATATACTTTGTTTTTAGTAAAGAGTAGATTTTATAAGTTTAGGAAATATATATTAGATATTATTTTACCTTTAACATT
Source organism: Hydra vulgaris (assembly GCF_038396675.1). Lineage (NCBI taxonomy): Eukaryota > Metazoa > Cnidaria > Hydrozoa > Anthoathecata > Hydridae > Hydra > Hydra vulgaris. The sequence continues at coordinate 8,468,574 of NC_088930.1, read as the reverse complement.
TTGTTAACATGATTACCAACAAAACTTTTCCCGTGATATGCTTGTCTTTGTACTCCTAATGAGTTAAGTACCTTATCAAGTTTGTTTACAAGTGGCCCAAATGATTTCTTTATATGGTCTGCTTCAAGCAGTATTTTCAGTTCTGATATCTATGATTAAATATGTTCTTGAGATAAATTCAAAAAAATATAATCAATAAAACAAAACTTAGATATTCCAATGTATAAGATTCTCAACTGTATTATCCCGGGTTTAGTTACCAATCTAAATTATATATTTTTAGTAAATAATAAAAATTAAAGTTGTTACCTGTTCTTTCTTTTTCTTTTCAAAGTGAATCAGGTGACGTTCAAATACTAATTTAATTTTTTCTTCATTTTCAGGTTTAAAAATTATTTGCATTTCAAGTGCTTATGTTAAAACACGTGTTTTATCTTCAAGTTCTTGAATACTTATTTGAAGTTGATTTATTTGGCGCTGGTGCTCTATATATGCATTAAATTCCTCACAGTCAAGTGTTTGGTTGGTTATTGCCATTCGACCTGCAATTTTTATATCAATTGTGTGACAAGAGTCTTCTAACATGTTGAAAAACTTTAAGTATATACCAAGTGAGATATGTAAAGCAGGAACTCCTATTTAATAGTACAAGAAAGTTTATATTATTATTTACAATTGCATACACCACCATTTACATTTACCCCACCAATAACTTATATTGTATTCTATTGAATAAACGATTATGTGAATTTGCAAAGAATGCCTAATAAATAAAATCAAAATAATGTGAATAATAAATAAAACCAAAGCACCTGTTCAAGTGGCACATTGAACAACCGTTGGTCAATGTTATTACATTGTCACATAACTTGGCAAACTTGGGATCTGTACCATGGTTGTTAAATTTTGCTTGAGATAAATTCAGTGTCTTTAATGATCGCATTTCAATGCATCGTTAATTGGATTTGACATTCCTTGACTTGTGATGTTGCAAAACAGGCATGAGTGTCTACCTAAAGTAATTGAACAAGTTTTTTTTAAGAAAGCAAAATAAATCATGTTGCATGTATAATCACCAAATACAAATACAGGATACTGTTTTTCTCTACAATTAAACAGTATTAAATTATTATACATTTCTTTTAAAAGAAACTGTAATCTATCATAACCCTGACAATTGTGGTAAGAAATCAATAGTTGATGATTTTGTTTATGTCAAATATTGGTTGGATGTTTTTGAATTTTAGTGTGCTTGGATAATTGAATTATTTTGTTGTTTGTAATATGTTCTTACTTCCAGATCATTTTTTGCAAAAAATCAATTTCTGATGTAAATCTTGTCAATGAAATTTTCAAATTTGTGGTATAATCTTTTGCCTCAAATATATTAAATATTGTTGCATTAGTTTTGGTATTAGGCTTTTCCACATTTGCTACTTGATAAAACATTTTGAACGAATCACCTTCATAGTCACCTCCTATTTTTATATGGATTTCGTTGTCTTTAATCTTGTTGTATAATAAGAAGTTGTTGCTAAAATTATAACAAGAAAAATTAATTTTTGTTTTTATAGTATTGCATTTAATTTATTGTAGTATTTTTAAGTAATTTAACTAATTGTAGTATGTTAAAGTATTTTTTTTAAAAGATTTGTTTGTACCTATCTAGTCTATCTAGTACATTTGTTATATGTCCTTGAAGATTTTCGATATATGCACATGGCAATTCCTTGATTTCATAAGAACCTTTTGAATCTTTTTTTTCAACCATAAATGGAACGTTTTTAACAATAAGATCACCACATGACCATTTCTTAGCCACATTTCTTTGTTTTGCATTAGAAGCACATATTACATTGTTGTTTTTCAACCACCTAAAATGATGTTTTTTTTTATTATCAATAACTATTAAAAGTATTGAATTTGTCTTTTCAAGATTTCTATATAATAATTGTAATCTTGTGTACTTAGATAATATTTTCATGTTGACATAAGTACTGCTCATGTTTGCTTTTAAACTAATCATTTCTTCAGCAGATATTTTGGCTTTTGAAATATTTGATTTGCTCAGAATATTTTCTTTTTCATTTTCATTAAAAGATTTCAGAGTAGCAGTTTGCTTGATTGTAGAACTGATGCTTTCTCCACATGTTTTGCTCATATTATGTTTTAGATGTAATTATCGTCTGCGAATTGTGCGTAAACATACATCTGAATTTTCTTTGCAGGCTCTTGGTGTTGATGTGAAGCATAAGGGCTAAAATGTTGTGTAATTTATTTAAAATATTCAAAAAATCATACTATAGTTTCCTATTATAAAATTAAAAGCATTTTTGTTTTGTTATAGTAATTTTACAGTCTCTTTTTTTGTAAAGATAGTCTTACCCTTGGTCCACTTATCGGAAATTCAGTTACATTGGATGTTGTTTGAGACATTTTTTGTTTAATTACATGCAGAGCAGGATCTTCAATATTTCTTGGTATAACACTTGTTGAATCCAATGCAAATATATCTGAAAAGTTTATTTGTGAAGTTGATGACGATGATGTTGATAATATTGTTGAATTTGATATCGGAGTTGTCTGACAGGTTTTTTGATGTTTCTTTCGTTCTGAAAGCTGAGTGACTTTAAACAATCTACCACAACCTTGCTTGCATACTTCTTGCAATTTTCTATCATTTCAACGACATTGGTTGATGAAATTAATCCATCACTTGGAATTGAAAAGGAACATTTAGAGCATTTTGTTTTTGATATTAGTTTGTCAATGATAAGTGGTAATAGACATGGTGCACAGAATGAATGAAGACAGTTTTTTATATTAATTGGTTTATGCATAATGTCGTTGCAAATAGTACACACACAAAGATGCACATGAGGGTTTAAGGTGAAGTTAATATCTTGCAGTTTAAGATTAAATTTTGTTTGAGGTAAAAGTTTAGATTGTATGTTATTTATTTTGTGTCTTGTCCAAATATCTTCACTATAACTAATACTTAAAAGGTCTTCCACTTATCTTTTTCTTTTTTTTTTCTTCCTTTATTGGCTTTAAAGCAAACACATTCAGTTACATTGCAATTTTTAATCTTAATTTTAGTTCAGTGTTTGAACCTTTTTCAATATTTCTAAATATTGAAAAGCATCTATAATCGATTCGGATAAAAAAAAAAAATTCTATTCTAACAATATGTTTTGTTAAAAGAACACTATCATTATCTAGACTTTCTCCACATATTCTGCATAATGTTTTTAGTTTTGTTTCATGTGACTCAGTCATTTTTACGTGTTTTTTTATTGCTGAAATATAAGATTTGTTGTACAAAATGTTTAAACTTAAAAAAGTAACCAGACTTTGATTTTTTTTTTATTATAAAGTTAAAAACATCTTTTTTTTTAAATATATATAGCTTTAAAGCATAAAAATTCTAATTAATGCTTAATTATTATGTTTTAGTAGTAAGGATGACCATAAAATAATTTCCGACTTTCCTGCGTATTTTATCACATAAAAATTAATAAATTATTTCAAATAAAGTATGTTTTCCTTGGCCACACATTTTATCAGTTTATGAGTTTATATCTGATATATACATCTTCAAAGCAATGATATGACCTTTTTTATTAGGTTACGGTAAAAGACCATTACAAAAAAAAAAATCAAAATTACGATGTTGTTGTTGTTTTTAAATTAACGCATGCGCATAATAAATGTCCGCAAATGCCTAAAATTAAACCACCGTGACTTAAACTACTTTTTAAATATTAACTTTAAATCAATTTAGAAACAGAGCTTTTTCGTTCATTGTGTGATTTGCGATCAATCTTTTATTCAAATTTTTAAGTAAATTGTTAATGTAAATATAGTTTAGTTTTAAATATTTTACATTAAGGAGCTATACAAAGGAATACGCCGGCAAGTTAATTAAGATCCCTAATACCAAAGATCCCTAATACCAAAGCCTTATTTAGTGACTTCTTATTACCATTGGATAAGTGTGTATGCTCTGATAAGTTGTCCTCTGATTTATCAACTGAAGAACTTGAAAGGGCATTCAAATCTATTAAAAAGAATAAATCATGTGGATGAGATGAAATAAACGGAAACGTGATTATAGATTGTTTTGAGCAATTAAAAGATGTTCTCTTTAAAGTTTTTAGCGCATCAATTAAACAAGGAATTTTTCCAGAGCAATTAAAAATTGCTAAAGTGACTCCTATTTATAAAGAGGGCGATCAATCTAAAATAACAAACTATCGCCCATCTCTGTGCTTTCTATATTTTCGAAAGTTTTAGAAAGAATTATGTGTAACAGAGTATACAAACATCTTGACAAAAATAACTTACTATACGCTAATTAGTTTGGTTTTAAAAACGATAACTCAACGGAGCATGCCATCATCCAAATTGTAAATGAAATCTCAAAATCTTTTGAACAATCAAAATATACTTTAGGTATTTTTATTGACGTATCGAAAGACAAGTGTTAAGGTGGTTCAAAAGTTACTTATCGAATAGAAAATAATTTGTTATTGGTAATGACAACTATCAAAACAATTGTCTAAATACAACATGCGGGGTTCCACAAGGTTCAATCTTTGGACCACTCCTTTTTTTAATCTATATAAACGATCTAAATAAAGCAACTAATCTGATGAGCATCGTGTTCGCAGATGATACTAATCTATTTGTCTGTAAGAGTGATATTAACGAACTTTTTGCTACAGCAAATAAAGAACTTGAACATTTATCCCACTGGTTCAAATCTATTAAACTAACACTAAACACCGAAAAAACTAAATGGACACTTTTTCATTCGCTTAAGAAAAAGATTCCTTACCCTCAAACTTGCCTCAAATCTTCATTGACAATATTGAAATTAAAAGAGATCCCGTCACCAAACTTCAAGGTGTTTATCTCGATGAGAACATTACTTGGAATCAACACATTAATTATATATGCTCTAAAGTCTCTAAAAACATTGGAGTTTTATACAAAGCTCGAAATTATCTCAATAAGATAAATTTAAGACAACTCTATTTCTCATTTATTCATTGTTACTTAAACTATGAAAATATTGCCTGGGGAAGTACTGAAAAAAGTAAACTACAACGTCTTTATCGCTGTCAGAAACGGGCAATTCGCATAATTAACTTTGCTGATCGTTTTTCTCATTGTAAACCTTACTTTATTGAAATGAGAATTTTAAATATATATGAACTCAACGTCTTGAAAATTTTATGTTTTGTTTATATGTGGAAAAACAATCTCCTCCAGTCTTTAAAGATCTCTTCAATTTAAAACCAACCAACAAATAGGAACTTAGAAATTAAAAAAAATTTTTTTTTTTAAGAAAAACCTTTTTGTCACACAAATTTTAATCAATTCTGTCTTGCCTATCGTGCGCCACACCTGTGGAATAAACTTGTTGTGCCAAATTTTGATTTTGATCTAACTAATTCTCTTCATATTTTTAAAAACAAAGCAAAAAATTTTATTCTTTCTCAAGATAACATTCTACAATATTACTAATCACTCGAAAAAATTTAATTTCTTGTTATTTTAACTTAACTTGTGAACTTGTTTTTTTTTAGTTTTTTTTTTTCTCACGTTTTGTATTTTATATTGTTCACAATATTTTGCTAGTTTATATTATTTACAGTTTAACTCGTGTAAAAGATTAATATATATATGCATTCTTCATAATACCTTGCACTTCACAATTATTGTAAATAAAAAAACATTAAAAATCCTTGTGATCTTCTTTCGGAAACCTAGTTTATATTGTTAATCTGCTATATTTATATATTTGTAAAAGTATTTTAAAAGTTTATTTTATTGTATAACGACTGACTTTGTAAACTGAAATAATAATAATAATAAAAAAAAGTACCATCAGTAAATGCGAGTTTTTAAAAATGTTTGTACGTTTTTTGCGTGGAGCACCAGATCAAAATATTGGAAGTTAAGTTAAAATGATTAATCTTAAAAAAAAAAAACGCTGTAAAACATCAGTAATGACAACGACCCACAACAATAAACTTAAATTTTTTTACTTAAATCCACCCTGTATAATAAATTTTACTCACTTAGGATACATTTTAACTTTTTTGAGTAACTATTTGATTTTTTATTTAATTCGGTTTCGCGCTAATTAGGTTTCTTATAATGCCGGTTTGTCGATAAAAGACCGCTATAGAACCAATAAACAAAATGCAGTAGTATCAGCACGGCACGCGAGCGTCGTGTAAGAATATTTTGTCAACGGCGGTAACACTGTGGTCGAAAAGAGGCAATTATGCTGACATTTTGTATCTCCGACAATGGTCCATCAGTAGCTTGTGGATAAGGGACCGCTGTAGAACAGCTGAGAAAAACACCGTGGTACTATCAAGAAACGCTAGCATTGTGCCAGCATATTGTATTGAAGGCGGAAAGATGGCAGTTTTGGTAGGAAAGATTTTGAAATCATTATTAAATTCTGGTTCTTTTAAGACCCAGGTTGAAATACTTTTGAAGAAGAAAAAATTTTTTTTAAGAGTCATGGTGAGTGACTTTTTTAAAAAAATTAAGAAAAACCATGACTTTTATAAAAAACAGATGAACTTTGGTTTGAAAGTAACTGACTTTCGAACCAAAGCTCTTCTGTTTTTTGTACAGAAAACTGGAGATACCAAAAATTTACCAAAAAGTCAGCACTCTAATATATGTATATATATATATATATATATATATATATATATATATATATATATATATATATATATATATATATAAATATATATATATATAATATATATATATATATATATATATATATATATATATATATATATATATATATATATATATATATATATATATATATATATATATATATACATAAACATAAATATATATATACACACGTTAGGGATGTAACGAAGTTCTACTTTTGAAATAATTTTCATGATAACTTTTTACGTTCGTTTCTGCTACATTAAGTTGAGAGCAAACATTTTCTTTTGAATCAAAATTACAACTAGTTTTGCGATAAAATAAATTTCACATTATTCATAAAAAATTTACAAATTATTTTCAACCATTTTAAAAAGCTCATAAATAATTCTTTAATTTGTTGATGAAATGGTTTGATTTTGATGATGAGGTGGTTCATTTGTTGATGAAGTGATTTCTTTTTTACGACTATAAAACCAAACATAAATCGGGTATGCGTTGCCCAATGAAACCAATAATAGCTGTATAAGGTTTGACTAAAATTCAAAAATAAACTATTTTTACACACTTATAACAATTTAACGAATTCTTTTACATATATATATATGAATGTATGCCAGTGATTATATGTATGTAGTTATGTATGGCAGTGTATATATGTATACAGTATGGGCGTCCAATATATTTTTCTTTTTCTTTTTTTAAATAAAAATAGAAAAAAGGTTTTGGTTTTAAATGCAACAGTTAACAACTAATTTTCTGTTTATTTTACAGAGAATTTTAAAGTGCTACAATAGAAACATCTGTAGAATAAGAACTATATAATTTAATATAAGTTAGTGCCAATGGAGCATATGGCCACACCAAACTCTAGATAAAGTTTAAGTTGGATTGGTTTACTGGTTAAAGATTTATGGCAGTTATAGCTAATATTTAGTTAGATTTTTGCTACTTAGACCTCAAAACATTACTGAATAATGTGATATTAAATCACCATTTTCAAAATAAAGATTAAATAAATGTTCTACTATGAAATAAAAGTTATTATAGTTGTTTTATTTCTACCATTTTCATTCTATAGACAAAAATATTGATTTGCAAGTTTTGAATTGGGTTGTGCATAGCGTAAATATCTCAAGATTTCTTAAAGTATAAACTACTGCCAAAATGCAAAAAAAAGGTGCTAAAAAAAGTGAAAAACCTGGCAAAAGGACTATCAGTTGGTAAAACAAGAATAAAACTTTTCTGTTAAAATAATTATTTTGGCTCTTAAAACCTGCTTAAATACATTGACTTTAAAAATGAAGTGAAAAAAATAACTAAATAATTTTTTACATAGTATTTCCATCAAACAGGAATTTGATTTTCTTCTCAAGAAATTTATTCAAAGTAGTTTAATATACTCTTTTAGTCAAATACTCTTCAATATTTTTACATGCAATATTAAAATTCATAATTACTAACAGCAGCAAAGGATTAAAATGATTAAAATATTCATTATAAACCATAAGCTATAATTTTCTGCTGCCTAATCTATTAAAATGAATAATGGTATAGTTTATTTAAAGATGCATACAGTTCAGATCAGGTATGCAGCATAACAACCTTTCTTTGTACTCAGGGTGATTATTTTTTCGTTTATACATTGACCAAAGTTTATAAAAGTCTTGATGAGCAGTTTCAACAGTTTTTTCACTAAATGGAGCCAAGGTGATCCTTTGCGACTGATAAAATCTTTGATGTGGTAGAAGACGGTGTGAATTTTGGGTGTAACGCTTTCACCAGTTATCATTAAGTAACACCTTTTGAATTTTTTAATTATTTCAGCAAAGTGATTGGCTCGCAGAGTTTTTGAAACAAACCGTCGTAGTTTAAACTCTTTAAACTTTTTTTTTTTTTTCTTAACTCAAAAAACTCTTTTGAATTTTTTTAGATAGATCCATAATATTTATTTAGATATTACATACTATAACAAACGACAGAGAAGAGAACTTTTAAAAATGCTTAAAATTTCAAAAGATATCAAAACATCGGTAGAAATTTGTTGCGCATGTCACCATAGAGATACTTAGGCTATTAATGTGCTCAGGTAATTAATTCTTATAAGCTGTGGATGGTCCTAAAAAAGTATGGCCTGAAACTTAATTTAAAAAAATTTAATAAGACAGTCCTGCTACTCCAGAAGGTGGAGATACTGTGGAGGCAAAAAAAAAAAAAAAAAAATAAGAAAAAGAAGAAGCTAGAAAAACTTTAAAATTCTATTTTAACAATTAAAAGTCTTTTTCACTTTAATTATTTTTATGATAAAAATATTTACGGACAGATTTAAAAAATAAAAATAAATTTCATTAAGCTATCGAAGTAACGCGAAGTTACTTCGATAGCTTAATGAAATTTATTTTTATCGAAGTAAGACAAAAAACATTCCGTTTTATGAATTTATTATAAGCTCTATGTATGCAAAAAGGTGCCTATGTTATTTTTTTTACCCTTAAAACAACTTTTTTTTAAGAACTTTTTTCTTACCATTGACTAAAAAATATTGAAGTAAATAAGGAATAAGTGTGCAACAGATAAGTATATAAATAAGTGGTGTGGAATAGATAAGTATAGAAATGAGTGGTGTGGAATAGATAAGCATAGAAATGAGTGGTGTGGAATAGATAAGCATAGAAATGTTTGATTTGGTGAAGACCCGTTTAATGAGATTGGTAGGGAGGGAAAGGGAAAAGAGTTACCATAAAAACATCTCTCTTCCTCCCATCACCGATGAAAAATCAGTATCCCCAATAAATTTAATAGCAATCATTAACTTGTTTGTTTTATAACTTTATTAATAACAACATTTAGTTTGGTTGTTTTTCTACTTTTTCTTTTTTAATTTTTTTATTTAACGGTTAACAAAAAAACATTTGTTTGCATATAATTCCTGTCAACCTGGTTATATAAAAGTTTAACAATGTAAGTTTTATATAAACTAATCCACATAAAAGTGCATTTCAGTCTAGTGTTGTCACAATACTGAAATTTTACAGTCTTGTCACAGTACTAAAATACCAGTACTTATGCCTATCAAAAATCGCATTTTTAGCAAAATTTTCTACTTCTTGTATTTCCAGTCTGTTTTTCTATAAACTTTCTAAATAAAAGTATATAAAACTATTTTCTGACGCTCGTTTCAATTTGAAGATTTCAATCTATAAATTGAAAATCTATAATCTATAATTTTTTAAAAGTCTTTTTAAATTTTTTTAAATTCATTTTTCTTTTGTTGTATGTAAATTGCGTTACCAAATTTTTTTTACTTTTAAAAAATGTAATACTTCAAAAAATTTGAAGGAGGGGGGCTGGGGGATGACTTAAATCCAAACTAGGAATTTCCAAATTAGGCTTTAACTGACGCTAATGGCACCATCAAAAAAGATATGAAGCGGTTTTTTCATAAAATATTTTAGTTTTAATTTTAAAGCCAAAAAATTGTAAAATTGAACTATTTTTTAAAAAAAAGTCTGTATGCTTATTGCTGAAATTAAACACCAACTAAACTACAAGTCATCCTTATTTTATATTCTATTACATCCTTATTTTCCGCTTCTACGCTTTATTTATTGACGCTTATTCTGAAAAATATCTAAATAAAGAATGGGCTTTATAAATATCACTATTATACTTTTAAAATTGCTTGGTACTAATTTCATTATTGACATACTTTCATTATCGAAAGACGTTTATCATAACTATTTTTTGATTAAAGAGCCGTGGTGGTACCGAAGTACCTTGACAATGCTATATTAGTTGTCGAAAAGCATCTTAAATTTTTTTTAGCGAAGGTTCTTTTATGATGTGATTAAAAAGAGTGTTACATTTATTAACTATTTTAATAGAAAAAATGTTTGTACGCATACTTAACGGTAGGAATTTCTTTTAAGTTTCAATATATGACCACGGGTAAAAAATATGTTATCAATTTCAAATAATTTATATCACCTTTATTATTATTGCACCATTTGAAGAAAATAATTAGATCTCCACGAATTATTCCGTACTTCACACTTGTCATATTTAACGCCAATAGTCTTGGTTCAAACGGGAGATATAGATTTAGATAAGATGAAAATTATCTTTTTATCAAACCCAATATTTGTGTTGCTTTGTTGTCTTAATTAGTTATGCCTTTTAAAAATAACAAGTTCGAGTCTACGCGAACAAATAAATTCCGTTCACAAATTGTGAGTTTTATACGGATTCTTTTTTTTAGATCTGAATCTTACATAGTGTACGTATGGGATTTAATGTTATGTCCTTAGTGTAGTACATTTCATTTATAAGTGTTAAATTTTATTCCTCTTTTTTGAGACCATACAACAAGAACATCAAAATTATTTTGTAACTTTTGAAAAGATTAAGTATTTTCAAGAGTACAAAATTTTTTACTATCATCAGCGAAAAGTATGCTGTTTGACTTAATTACTTTAACTACTTTTGACTTCATTACTTCAGGGATATTGTTGACATATATATTGAAAAGTAACTCAGAAAGGATAGAGCCTTGGGGAACTCTATTTTCAATAAAACCGTAACTTTGAGTAAGTGTCAGTTACAAAAACCATGGTTAACAATAAAGTTTTTTTATCCAACAAAGTGATGGTCCTTTAACACCATAAGCTTCAAGTTTTAAAATAAGAAAGTTGAGCGGATTCTTGTCAAAAGCATTTTGATAAATCAATAATTTTAATAAATTGAGATAAACATTATCTATGGCAATATTTTTTACATTTAGTAGGTTAGTTAAACAGGAGTGATTTGATTAGTAACAACCTTTTTTTCAATTATTTTATAACATGATTAATAGCAACTTATATTTAGGGATTAACTAAATGTTTTAAAATTGAGATTTGTATAAAACTTTATGAAACATCATAAAGGATCAACATAAACCACCAAAAGTAGATGTTTAAAAGTTTAAAAAGTTTCTAGCCATTAAATAACGGTGTATGCAAAGAAACTGAATACTCCTATTGTAAACTCATTAGTTCTATTAACAGGCATAGAAGCAGAAAAAAAAGTTTTTTCCATCGGAAACTATATGCAAAAAGATAGGATCACGTTATTGCAATGGAACAAGATTGTTCTTTTTTGACAAGAAAAATTTTAAAATTATTTTTGTCTAAAAATAACTCTGACAATAATTATAAATAATACTAAATTTGATGAGCTTGTTATCGATGTTTAAAATGTTTAGTTCTATTCCAAAAAGGACACGAGAATTGAGTATTTAAACTGTTTCAATATAAGTTTATAAGATCACTCAATGAACTTATAAAACCTAGTACCGTCATAATCAATTTAAAAATTTAAAAAGTTATATCAATTTTATTATCCAAAAAAAAATGTTGAATTTAAAACTAACAAATTAAAAAAAAAACATAACAACTCTATTGCACAATATGTTTTAATAGACTACCTATAATTATCTTATAAAACATGTAATTTACCCAAAATGGTGTTCCATCAAAAACATGGTTTGTTAGGTAAAACAAAGCGTACTGTAGCAAACCAAATACTCCTGCAAGAAATGTACTCAATCCAAACAATGTTCCAAATTGAGATGAAGGAAACCTAAATAAAATATACTTTAAACAGTTTGCAGATCTCTCAACTTAGTTTCATATTTTCAATTAACTTAATTGATCTTGGGTAGAAAAATGGTAAATAAAAAGTTATTAGTTTTATAAATTGATTTTATCTGAAGTAAGATATTTTGAAAAATTGATGCACTAACAACTAAATTATTACACCTATTTACTATTATATTTTATTTGTGTTTATTATATATTTATTTATATTTTAACAAGTATTTCATTTGTATTTTCATTTCATAAATATATGTATGTATATATATATATATATATATATATATATATATATATATATATATATATATATATATATATATATATATATATATATATATATATATATATATATATATATATATATATATATATTTAGATATATATATATATATATATATATATATATATATATATATATATATATATATATATATATATATATATATATATATATATATATATATATATATATATATATATATATATATATATATATATATATATATATATAGATATATATAGATATATATATATAAAATGCATTTTTAAAGGCATTTCAGATCGCAGATTGATCCACGTTTAGTTTAATATCTTTCTATTGTATTTGTACTCACTATATCTTTCAAACCTTTTGGTAATCAATCGCATTTTTCCTTTAAGTAAGTGTGGATGCTGTATTTGTATTTATCTAGATAAAGTTTTAGATTATCATACAATAACTCGTAAATTTAAGTTTATAAGTTGCTGTATGTTCTCTGTAGACCGAACAACTAAACTTGCTCAATGAAGTTTGTAATTGTAATTCCTGTATTGCACAACATCTGGAAAAAATTATACGATAACAAGACTTAAAATAAGCGTATCACAGTCTCGAGTCGCAATTGCTTTTTGCTTCTTTGCGATTATTTTTTTCTTAAAAAATTTATTTTTCGTGTTTTGTTATTTTTTTCTTTTTTAGTTTAGCATTGAAATTAAGCAGATCGAACGCCATGTTAGCTAAAATCTGTCATTATGTTAATCATGAAACTTTGCTATATATATATCATACAATTTTTAACTCTTATCTCAGATTGTCAAGTTTTGGGACAATTTAAGCAGGTTACAAGACTAACTCCAAAATAGAGCTCTAAAGTTAATTAATTTCTAAGATTCTAATTCGAGCTGTAGCATACTCTATTTTTGTGTAACCTTATTCAGCTATCAAATCTCCAGCTTGTTTGGAACCAAAATTATAATAGCCTACCTTTTACATTTATCAACTTTTTTAATTGTAAGGAAAATTATAACTATATTTTACGATCTGCTGGCAACTTTAAGTTGCCAGCAGATCTGTACCTAAATATTGAACTGTTTATTACGGCTATGAATCCATACAACATAAAAGCACACAAACACGGAACAATCTACCTTTCCAACGAAAATCTTTTACATCATTGTCAATTTTAAAACTGCTCTCTTTAACTATTTTTTAGCAAAATTTTGTTTATAAATTTTATACTTACTACAACTTATTATTTATAACCCTCTGAGCTTCTATTTATCTAATAAAAAATATTAGATAAATAAAAACTTTTCTGTAAATATTTCTATAAATACTAATTTTAAAATCTTTTGTTAAAATTATTAACTTAACTTTTCTTTAACTGAAATATTTTCATTAGTATTCTATTTTTTCTTTATTTCGATAAAAATATAGCATTAATAACAATTGTAGCGATGAATGCATCGCTACAATCGTTATTATTGCTATATTTTTATCGAAATAAACGTTATTATTCTTACTGGTTGTTAATAATGCTGTAACTATTTATAAATTATTTATAAATTATTACTGTTATTACTTTTATTTTTATTATATATATGTTAGTATAATATATATTTTTTATAATGTTTATTATTATTTTAAATCGCTATTACCACAACTATTATTTTTAATACTACTTTTATTATACTTTTTTGTTATCATCTCGTTTATTTCATTATTGAATATGACAGGTGTTTACTTCATATTAGTACTTATGGCTATTTATAAATATCTTTGATGATTAACAACTCTATTCAGAATATATTTGATTTAAATTAATTTATGTATGAGGTTTTAATTAGACTACGTCACCCTAAATTCAATTTTTAAACAGAAGATGGTCATGAGTTCCTTGCGAGGAGATTTTCATCCAACATGCTTTTTATTCAACATGCTTTTTTCACCCAAGCTTTTTCAAATTTTAGTTACTTTAAATCTCTGCGTGGAGGTCAATAATATTTTACTTAAAATTTAAAATTAAATTTAGTCTGATTTACTTAATAAATTAATACATAGTAAGTTTACTCGTAAACTAAATAAAAAACAACCAGTTTCTAAAATTAAGTTACTACTTAACTATTGACTATTAACATGCTTAAAAACATTTACTTGCAATAGTTAGCCATATATATGCTTGTATTTATATCTTATATGCTGCTAACACATAATAAGCTCCTAGCTAAAAATTATTTTAACTAAGGCTGCCAGACGTCCGGCTTCTACGGAGGAGAACACGCCGCCAAACCTCTAGACATAATTTTTTTTACTGAGTTCTCCTTCGCAAAAGTCGGACATCTGGCAACCTTAATTTTAACAAGAAGTTTTTAAAAGGATATAAAAGACCTAATACCATGACTCCGTTATTTATAGCGATATCAAGATTAAACATTTTATATAAATACGCAAGTTTTTTCAGAAATTTATTTTATAAAGAAATCTATTTGCCGAAGAGGCATTTTAAATTTTTACTTTTAAACTTATTTTTCATAATTCAAAGTTAATTATTATATTTAAATAATTTAAATAATACTTATTAAAATATATATATATATATATATATATATAGATATATATATATATATACATATATATATATATATATATATATATATATATATATATATATATATATACATATATATATAAACAATTAAATTCAACAAATTTGCCGAAGAGAATTTTACTCTTATAAAATTAAAATCATCTTGAATAAAATATATGAAATTAAAATTTTTTTTTTAAATTTAAAAGAGTTTAACGCTCGCTTACAATAATGCCACAAAATAATATGCCACAAAAATTTATAATTGAAGAGCTTAGTGCTAAAAATACTAAAGTTGCAAAATGTTTTAAGAAAATTTACTTTGATCAACCATTTTAAATCCATATTTAAAACTGTTTGATTAAAGTAGATTTTCTCAAAACATTAGTTTTGTGACTTTACTACTTACTAAACTTATTATTACCACTTATCATTTCTAAACTTATTAGATACCACGTTTAGAAAAAACGTGATATCTAATAAATTTAGTAGTTCTTGAGTTTACTCGAGAGTTGTTAACCGGAAGATTTCGTACAATTCCGGAAAAATATAATTCTTTCGGAAGGATATTGAGAATCAGAATTATTTTTTTCGTACCGAATTTTATGGAACAAAAAAAACCATCAATGTTCATTTCGCAAATGCTACGTACGAAATGTAGCCTTTCGCAATTTGAATTACAAAATAAAACTATTTTGCTACATACGAAAGTAGCGCTTACAGAAGTCGCGTTTGCGAAACGAGCTCTTTCGCTAAACAACGTTTAGAAGTCTGTAAAAAAATTTTGTTGGTCAAATGGATATAATTGCAAAAAATAAAATTTTTATATACCAAAATGTTTATAGTAAAACTTTATTTACAATACTGCAACATATGAACATTTTAAGGTTTTGTTTTTTAAAATAATGATAAAAAACCAAATTTCTTTCGAAACGAGAGTTCTTGCGAAACAGTTCTTAACGGAAAAAAACTTACAAAATGCGACATAATAAATATATTTAGTTACGTCCTATGAATCAAATATGTATATAATTAAGTAAGTAATTAAAATACCAATTTTTTATATGATATTGATAAGTTTCAGTTTTAAACTTCTATATAAAGATCAAGACTTTCATAAAATATACATTTTAGAATGTTATTTGATGAATAAAAATTAAATAATGAAGATAACTTGAACAACGTTAACATGCGAATGCAATTGCAAAATCAAGAAACAATTCCTATGTTGAATTCAAAAAAAGACCTAATTTAAGTGATAAATGCTTAAACTTAATTATATTATAAAATGCCTAAAAATAGATTTTACTTGTTTTCAAATAGAATAATTTTATGTTTAGCCAATTTTTTTATTTTTGAGGTGCTCTGTTAGATGCGCTTTCGCTTTTATTACCTCAATGACAACAAGTAAATTTAAAAAAATTTCACAGATATCCTTTTCAATATTTTTTTCTAAAATGTTTTCATTAACAAAATAAATAAAAAAAGTCAGGATGAGAAGGGCGTTTGTTGCCCTTTGTACCGTTGGCCCTGGAAAATGCTTTGGTTTTCAACATCCCAATGTTATTGAAACTATACAATTGCTAAAATTTTTAAAGCTCTAGTTGTTTTAGAGAGCAGTAAAGAATTAGTTGCAAGATTTTATAGCAAAAAAATGGGCACGGACGGTACGACCCTTCCCCGGAAAAAAATTTAACATAGAGGCTCACCAGGACTATACACGCGCTGAAAGATTCAGAAGTTTTGCTAGTCTGAAAGGTAGTGATAAATTAATTACAAAATTCAGTAAGAACTAACAATGGCCGAACAACAGTTCAATTAAACTTTGTAATGGAAGCAAATATTTTACTAAGTTTTTATATATGAGAATATAAATAGTAAACCTCCATTTCTGCTAAGCTAAAGACGCTAAACAACCGAAAGTTGGAAGTAAACCAAAGCCGGTACTTGATAAATATAAATATATATAAACACTGGCATACATGTTGCGGAGGGAGTGTGGCTCTTTCCCTCAAAACTTACTCAAAATTTCAGTTTTTTCTATTTAAATTTTAGTTGCGTTAGGCTCCCTTAATTTCTTTTTCAGCCCCTTCTCCCCCCCCCCGCCTTCTCTGCATCCTAACTTTCTTAACCTTTCCAGGTCACTGGATGTATGTATATATATATATATATATATATATATATATATATATATATATATATATATATATATATATATATATATATATATATATATATATATATATATATATATATATATATATATATGTATATATGTATATATGTATGCATACCAGATATATATGTATAAACTATTGAAGAATCATTTAACAACATTATTTTATTGAAATAATAAATAATAACACTTTTTTGTATAACAGTTTAATTAATGCTTTCGAGTCTATTCCATAAGGGCACATTCCGAAATGCTTCTTCCTTAAGAAACTGTTTCGCAAGTATTCTTGCGAAATGATTTGTTTCGTAAGTTTCTTTTCATAAATGGTTTTTACGGAATTATTACCTTTTTTTTTTCTTCGTTTAATGCGTTACGGAATGTGAATTTGCGCAAGTAGGGGATAACGGGGTGAGATGGGACTTGGCAATATCTCAGTGAAAAATTTAATAAAGCAAAAGTTTTTTATATATGTTATAAGTTTGCAATAGCTTCTTCATATTATTGTGTTTTTTAAGTTTCAGAAGTGTTTTTTTTTCGGATTATTTGCAAATATGTAAAAATCTAACAATTTTCCTGGATTTTGAAGACATCATTAATATTAAATATTTATGTGTTGTTTGCATATATTTTTATGTTTATGGTTTTTAATTATTCACTATTGTTTTATTTAACTACTGAACACCTACTAGTGATAAGGTGACTTGGGCCAGGAGAATTGGGGTGAAATGGGACACTGTTCAATTTTATCATTTTTTTAATTTACTGTACTTTAACTTTTATACTCTATTTTTTTGTAAAAAAGCAAGTGAACAGAAAATTATGTTTATGTTTATGATAAGATTTCAATGTTTACTTTATAGTAAAGTGTTTTTTATCATAGAAAATAATAATTATTATATTGGATTTCTTTGTTACTATGTCCTGAAGACATCTTTCACAGTAAATATTGTTTTAATGCCAATCATTTTTGTATTTTAAATTCAGTTTAAATAAAGTTCTTCACTATTAGCCTTATTAAATTTAATCACATTATAAGTTTTATAGTGTTGTGATACTATTTTATTTTCATTAAAAAAAATTTAAAATTTATAGCCTAATCTAGATTTTGGTTAATGCAATTAAAAAGAGCATAATTTTTTTAAATAATGGAGTGAGTAATATGAGTTATAATTTTTCAGATGCCAAGAAAGTACAAACGAGTGACAAGTCAGTTAAAACCTGATGCTCATACAATAAAAGCTGCTGTGATGGCTGTCGAATCTGGCAGTTTATCACTACGAGCAGCTGCATAAGAGTATACAATTTCAAAATCAAGTTTACAGCGGAAAATAAAGGTTAATAAAGAAACTTCTTACAGTAACTTATACTTTGATGAACAACATAAATATATTTTTAATAAGACACAAGAAGATGAACTTTCAATATATCTTCGTCAAGCATCTAATATGCATTATGGGCTTGATGTTAGAGAAACAAAGCAACTTGCATATCAATATGCAATTAAAAATGACATTAAAATACCAGAAAACTGGAAAAAGAGTGAAACAGCTGGAACTGAATGGTTTTAATTATTCTTAAATCGTACAAAATTATATATTCGTACGCCAGAAGCTACCAGCCTCAGTCGAACAACTAGTTTCAATTGCACAAATGTAGATACTTTGTTCAAAAACCTTGACAGTGTGCAGAAGCGCTATATCTTTTCTGCTGATTGCATTTACAATATTGATGAAACAGGTCTGACAACTGTTCATAAGCCAGTGAAAGTGATTGCTGGTAAAGAAGTAAAGCAAGTAAGACAGGTAACTTCTGCTGAAAGGGGAACCCTAGTTACAATGGTGGGTTGCATTAATGCCCTTGGAAATTTTATTCCACTGTTTTTGATATTTCCTCGTGTCCACTTTTGTAGCCATATGCTTATAGGTGCACCAACAGGTACAAAAGGTGATGCTAATCCTAGTGGATGGATAAATACAGAAATTTTTTTGAAATGGTTTCATCATTTTGTGGAGTATGGACATCCTAGCAAGGATCATCCATTACTTTTAATAATGGACAACCACAAAACTCATATATCGATTGAACTGATGGATAAAGCTAAGGAAAGCAATGTTGTGCTCTTGACATTGCCACCCCATTGCAGCCACAAACTCCAACCACTTGACAAATCAGTATTTAGGCCATTTTAAAAATTTTACAATTCAGCATGTGATTCATGGTTAAAGGCACATCCAAATACTCCTATGACGATATATGACATTTCTGAAAATTTAGGAATAGCTTATACGAGAGCCTTTACTTCCCAAAACATTAAAAATGGTTTTAAAGCAGCTAGCATTTTCCTGTACTTTTTATGTTCTTATGTATATGATCGACCAATTCCAGCTAATGACAATTCCGACAAACAAACAATCCCCACATCACTGTGTATTGTATCTGAAGTTATTAATGAAAAGAAACAGCAAATCAGCGCTTCTGCCTACCATCGGACAGCAGAAGATATAAGGTCATTTCTAAAAGCGTGTGAAAGGGTGGCAAAGAGAAAGAGTGCAAAAAGAAAATGTTCTAGGTCTCTGGTATTGACTGACACACCAACAAGAAATGAACTAGTTGAAAGTTTATCAGAATGTAAAAGAAAAAAAGAAGATAAAGATAAGAAAAAGAAAAAAAGTTACCCCCTCAGACATCAACGTAATTTTGACTCAATTTAAACATCAAGCAACCTGTTGAACAAAGTTACGAATGCATTCAGAATGGTATTTTGTTTTTGCTAAACATAAATAAATTTTGTGTATTGTTATGTTACATAAGGAGTAGAATAAACAATAAAATAATGCTTAAAATTATTTGTTCTATTTTTGTCCCATTTCACCCCAACCATTGTCCCATTTCACCCCAACATGGGGTGACATGGGACAAACAGTGTCACTTTAAAAAACCAAGCCCTAGAACTTAATTTGATGGTTAAATAATGGGTTTTGCAATAATTTAACATGACAATTCATTGGACTATAGTTTTAAACCGATTTGTATGGTTTTTGTGGAAATTTAAAGCGCAGCTCGCAAGCAAATTTTTTTTGTCTCACCCCGTTCTCCCCTACAACTTCCGCAATAGCAACTTGAAATACGGAAGATAAAAATGCGAAATTTTTGTAAGTTTTTGTTTACGATGAACAACCCTAGTTTATTCTTTTATTTTTTTGATTTGATCTTTCTTGTTTGGTCAATAGATAGTGTTTGTGACGAATAGATACATATTATATGTTTTTGCACAAGTATTAGGTTTAAAGGTTTAATACGAATGTGTTTTGTAACGAAAATGTTTTAATTTGCTATTTAAAATAGTTCTATTTATAAATTTTAAGCGTTTTTATGTTACACAGGCTAACGAAATTTTACTTTTTTTTTTTTTTGCATACACTATATCTTTTTATTGTATTCCTCATTCTTATTTTAAAAAAGCAATCCTTTTTTTTCTATCACGTCATGTTTTAAAGATATTAGGGTTCTATGTTATCAGAATGACAAATACTACAACAAAAACAAATTGTATGCAAAAAAAGAGTAAAATAATTAAAATTTCATTGGACTGTGTTATTAATATTATAAACTGTATGAAACAGCAATAAAACAATTTAGTAAAGTTGTTTTATATTAACGCCATCTCTTTATATTAACAAAACAACATTGTGGTATCGTTTTATTGTTGCTTTATAAAGCTTTTTATGATAACAATTTCTCTTTAAATATAAAAACTGTTTTATTAAACTATTTACTACCTCTCATGAATAGTTTTGTATAAATGTTTAAAGTAGTTTAAATATTGTACTATTTAGGTTTTTACTTTTTCTTTTTTAAGTATTATGTTATTTAAAAACATTTACTAAAAGTAATAAAAAGTAATAATCGTACTTTTATTAAATTCGGCATTTACGTTATTTACTTTTTACATTTATTTATTTTAGCTTGTAATTATAAAGCAAATTAAACTGTGCATGTTACTAAAGAACCATCAAAGCTTGATCCTAAAGGTTCTGCAAGTTAGTTGAAAACACCATTGATCTCAGATTTGAATTTCTGAAATTTAGCATTTTTTGCCTACAATGTTATTTAACAAACTTTTTTAAATTGCTGAAAGTTTCATTGAAATCAAATACCCTTTAGCCACAAGTCTTTTCACCAAGTCATTCGAGAGTTTTAACCTTATTTTAAAAATTTAATTAACTTGAAGGGCATTTTTCCTAAAACAAAATATTAACGCGAAACGAATTTTTTCGTCGATAAGCTTGCACAGATAAAACATTTCTGTTATGCTGATAAGTGAAAACCAATCAAGTTTTGAAAATTTTATCACATGATATCAACTGTAAAAAAAGCGAAAAGACGTTGTTTCTAAAGTTGCAAAGAAACAAAATTCTTAACCTGGCGTACTTATTGATTTTCTATGAACTCACTTTGAACATTGGCAAGCATTAGCAAATTCAATCAAATATGGAGCAAGACTTAAATCGAGAATTTAGAAATGTAAATTTGCACACTGTCAATTTCGAAAGATACACTTCATAAGAAGCTTTACCTAGCCACACGAAGATAAACCTTTTTGTGAAAAACCCCAGTGAATGCTTCAATAAAATCCCTGAAGTCTATTACTGATTGTATTTTTATTATACTTTGCTGCACCACTGCGATGAGAGGAACCAAATCTTATATTGGAAAAGTTTTATTTGAATCGCACTTTTGCAGCCATTTTTTCTCTATCCAACCTTTAATTTCTTTTTCGTAATTGTGTTTTATGCCAACAAGGATAGCGTATTTAGCAATCTTATTTACTAGAGTTTCAAGTTAAGAAATATTATTCCATTTCCATGCAATTATCCATTCTCAATTTTGTTTCTCAAACGAAGCACATTCTGAGGAACATCGTTTATGTCTAAGCATATTGTAGGTAACGCCATTACTGATTGTTTAGGAAGAGAGCTGGCGCAATCATTTACTACCTTGAGTTGTTTTTCGGACACATCCTTGATATGTGTCCATGCTCTTCGCACAAGAAACACGTTATTTTGCTTTTGTCACATCTTCTACCTGATTTTTTTCGATTTTTGTTCCTTCGTAGGTGACGATCTTTTGCAAATGATTAGGGAATTTGCACTCATAGCATACTGATTTAATTTAATCTTCTTACAACTTGGAAAAAAATAAACTTTTTCATTTTTTTAGCAAACTACAGTAGCAGATTTTTCGTTTGTACTTTCGTTTCATTCCTCAATCATAAGTACTCGAGCTCGTCCAAGAATTTGTTTAGTTTAAGATTGTTGATACGAGAACCCGATCTCAGCATACGTCGAACTTCTTCAGAAAGTTCAGAAACGCAATAGCTTTTTCTGGTAGAAAAAGCTATTGCGTTTCTGAAAAAACGCAATACTTTTTCTGGTAGAAAAAGCTATTGTGTTTCTGAACTTCTTCAGAAAGTTCAGAAACACAATAGCTTTTTCTGGTAGCCCACCAAATATTGTAGATAGCCTGATATAAACTTCCGATCAAACTTTAACTTTTTAATTCCTTTTAAAGTTTAATTCCTCAATTACAATACAAGCTATTCAACAAACCAATTATAAAGAAATTTATTTTATTTAGCATAATTAGGTCCGTTTAAATTAGATTTACACTGATATATTTAGATGTTGATGAAATATTTAAAATATTATGATGTTGATGAAATATTTAAAATTTAAATTAAAAACATTTAAAATATTAAAAAAAGTTATAAATAAAATATCAAGAAAATCTATTGAAATTTTATATAGAGATGCACAAATATATTAAAAACTCACGCAATTCCAATAAATGTTGCATGGTTTGCATACAAAACCCCTCTCACAGTTGCACAAAGTATATATGTTGGTATCTAAAATGTTTTATCATATCAATGCCAATGACTCATTAATTGATTGTTACAAATATTACAATGAATTACAAAAACAGGGAGAACAAACAAAATACCTGCAGCTTCATACTATTAATAAGATCAAATACGCAAAATAACATTGCTAAGAAGTTGAGAATACAATAAGGAGCAATGGAAGAACGTAAACCTGATACATAAATTTCCTTTTCATTAAGATTTTGCATCTCTGTTTTCTTTAATCTTTTAAAAGTCAAACCAATAAAAGGTGTGAACAAGACTCCACATAACTGAAGGTATCCAAATATGTTTATATACTTACTCACTAAAAATTAAATACAGTCAAAAAACATTCAGGATATTTGAACAATACTCCATTTTATTCATAATGTTTAGGTTTCATAGAGTACATTCTAACCTTCTGACAAATTGTTTTTTGTCAATCTTTCTAAATTTGGTTGTAAAAAACCTACATAAGATTGATATTTCAAATTTATATTCAACAAACATGCGACTTCAATCATGTATAGTGGAGTGATTATAGATTGAATAACTGACGCTAAAATTGATACTAAAAATATAGTACTAAAGTACAAAATACCTAACGAGAGTTAAAGTCAAAACAGTAATTCTAAAAGGAAAAAAAATGTAATTACATTTCATATTTTGGGTTTTTAATGTAGATAATCTGGTAGAAACTATGGAAGACAGTTTTCTAGCATCAGCAGTTTGATTTTCAAATTTAGGTTCAGAAGAAGGAGTTGATACATTTGAAAATGATTCATATCTAGATTAAAAATTAATTTTAATTGCTCTGTATATACATCACACATAATGCATATATATCCAATTATACATATATATATATATATATATATATATATATATATATATATATATATATATATATATATATATATCCAAATATATATATATATATATATCCAAATATATATATATATATATATGCCTAATTTATTTAAAAGAAATTTATAAAAAGATGTTACCTTTCAAATGCATGATTAATATTGCTGGAAATTTTTGGGTTTAGGGTTACACAGCCATTTATACTATTGTTATTGTGACTTTTTTCTTCAAGGGACCATTTATTTAGTTTATTTTGAGAAGGGATAAAGAACACTATTACGAATGTAATTAAAAGTAATGACAAACCGCTGTATATGTACAAAATGTACGATAATTTTATTCCAGCATCATAAATCAACTAAAAAAACAAAACGACAATTATATATATATATATATATATATATATATATATATATATATATATATATATATATATATATATACATATATATATTCCTGATACCCATAGTTTATCCTTAATGTTGGTTGTTTATACTAGGTTTGCTTTAACCACTTTAAAGTTTGCAAACTTAATGTTGGTTGTTTATACTAGGTTTGCTTTAACCACTTTAAAGTTTGCAAACCTGGTATAAACAGTAACAGTGTTTCTTTTTCTTCAGAGTATGCTTAGTTGGGATTGAAATATTTGAAAGATCGGAAATAGCCACATATAGGATTAACAAAAATATGATAAGCGTGACACAGTTGAAATAGTTATTGCTTAAAAATGTCCTCATTTGTACTATAAACAAAATAATCAGTCTTCGCCTGAGAGACAATGCAGTTATTGTTTGACCAACCAAATTGTCTCATAAATCTCAAGGCTGTTTGAACAACTTCAAATTATTATTAAAAAAGAGGTTTTGCTTTGGCATCATTAAAAATTTGCATCATTAAATGCAAAAAGCTTATCTGGTATAAAGGTAAGCTTATCTGGTAAAAAGGGTTTGATGTGAGAAAAAAAAGCAGTCAAAATTTTGAGTCACAAATCTGATATTGAATCTTGTACTAAATTAGATATCAGTCAATAATATAAAATTTCAATAAAAAACAGAAAACTTACTTTACAATGACAACTCGTTAGTGATAATACAAATGAAGGAAAAAGATTAGGAGATCAAGAAAACCAATCATTTTCTAACTTTCAACTTGATCATTTAATTAATCAAGTTGAAACTGGTTTGCTATTTTTTTATGTTCATGAATGAAAAAAAAAAAAAGCATAAAAGTCACTCTTGATACCATTGAATGCTCAACTCAAAGAAGCAGTTAAAACTTAAATTCAAACTTAAATTCAATCTTAAGCAGCTTAAGTCAGATAAAAAATGTTTTGATAGATTAATTATACTTTTTAATTGTCTAAACTTTAGAATAGTTTACAAAAGTAACACTATGTTTAAAGTTAGGCGTAGCAAAATTTGTTAAAAAATGTTTTACTCACTGTCCCCTTTATCAAGTGTTGTAGATTGTTTTTACTAGGAACATTTTTTCTAATGAAAGGATTTTTTAACCAATAACAACTTCATAACCAGTAACAATTTCTTAACCAGTAACAACTTCTTAGTCAGTAACAACTTCTTAACCAGTAACAACTTCTTAACCAGTAACAACTTCTTAACTAGTAACAACTTTGCCAGAAAAAAATTAGTAAAAGTAACAAAAAATTATAACTTTTAACTTAAATCAATTTAAATTTTGTAATTTTAATTGATTTAGAAACTGAAAATCAAAAATAATTTTGAATAAAAAATGTTGTAATTTTAATTTTTTAAATATACTTAGAGAACAAAATTTCTCAAACATATTTTGAAAAATTTTTATCAAATTATTTTTATGAAGATAAGTTATAGCCCAAATTCAGTTTTAAAAATAATTTTCAAAAATAGACACACCAATGGAGGGTTATATAGTAAGAGGAGAGGTGGGGGGGAGAGAAAGAGAAGGATTTGTGCTGCCCCTCCCCAAGTCTCTTTTTTTTCACAAAAGTTTCTTGAGTTGTTCCATCCGTCTTTATCAATGGCTTAAGCATTATTGGTATTGTGTTCCAGCAAGTTTTTACATAAAGATGAAGCACAAACTCTTACCCAAAAAGAGCCTTGACTTTTAAAAGAAAAACGGATTTCAAATAGTTGACAGCTTGATACATCAAGATGGTACAGCAAGTCGAAATTTTATCAACTATATGAGTTTTTAAGTAAATCATGATAATATTATTTCACACTCATCATTTACAACAACAATGGTGCCTTAAAAATGGAACCATTTTTATGATTGTTATCTTCGCAGGTGTCGATGAACCTTTTGTTGCCTAATTTTATTTTATAAACTCCACGCTATAGTCTATAATTAGGACGAAATAGCATATAAGATTCAAATTCCAAAGACACCTAGTCGCTGTTTTACTAATCCTATGTTATGTTTACTGCATGAACCAAAAATTCAAATCAATACTGTTTTGTAAGTTTGTTCTGTAAATATTAATTCCAAAACATAAACTTAAATTCTTAACCTTGTCAACAGTCTGGAAGTGTAGCTTTTTAACTTTGTAAACTTTTATCGGGTTAACTTTCTTATTTTTTAGAAAAATAATTTTGTTGTTAGTGTTATAAAATAAAGTTTAAAAAAAACGGTAAATTATTTTATTAGGAATGGGTAAAATTAAGATAATTATTAAAAACTATATTATGTAAAGCAAATCATGAACATTTTAGATAAGCCTCCGTGAAAAACACTTTTTTCCTATTTTATTGAATTTTTTTTATTGCAGCTTTAAGAAAGGCGCAAAGGGGAGGGGTGTTGAGTGTGAACTGGCCCCCCCCCCCCCTCCTTCCCCTCCTCCATATTTGATCATTATTTTGAGTATTAGTCGGCAAATTGGGACCTTTTTATACCTTCCGTTGATAAATGGAAACCCTTTTATTTAGAAGCAGGCAACAAAGTAGGACTAGGACTGTTTATCTTTAGTCAGCAACATTATCAGTTAATGGAGGGCAAAGGATTAACTAACATTTTTTTCCTAACTTTAAAAAACTTAAGAAAACATCACTCTAAAAAACTTTACTAAACCCCCTAGTGTTTAAAAATATAGTTAGAGATAAAATTGATTTCGATATCATAAAATAATTGTTATCGTTAAATATACTTCTCTCTGAGATACTATATTTTTCAACCAATTTTATTTTATGTACCCATCCAATATGCCCTTTTTTAAATTAATTATTTTGGGTTTGCTTTGTTTGATTCAATTTCATTTAAACGTGAAAGATTTATGTAATGTAAGAAATTAAGCCAATTTTTGCTTGGTTCTTGACCCATGGTGATTTTTGCATTAAGGTCAATGTTACCCTGAAACTGAAATATGCATTTTTTAAAAATGTTACAAAAAAATCTAAAGTGCTTCGTATTTATAAAAAACATAAAAATACCTGTAAAGTGGTATTATATTATGGTTTTGCTTAACTTTTAGTTTTTAAGCGAAAAGAAAACTAGAAATTAGTTTAATTTAGACCGCCATATTATGTAGTAATTTATAATTACTATTACACAGATAAAAATAATTTTATTTGTTTATTCAACATCTAGCTGCAGTATCTGCTAAAATAACTTAAACAATAGTCAACGGGTGATGGACAAAAATATTTAATTTAACCTATGCCAACGTTAATCAAATGTCAAAGCGTTACCTTTAAAAATTGGTAAAATCGTGATTTTTTTTACTTTTATCAGAAAATTTTTAAATAAAAAAGTTCTAATTTTGTTTGAAAGAAACCTTATGCAGCTGAAACGTAATATTGAAATAAAATTTAATTGTTACTACAAAAACATGGAAAAAGTTTTTTTGTCACTACAAAATCATGGAAAAAGTTTTTTTGTCGCAATAAATTTAATTTAAAAAAAAAGAAGCAAAAACAGTGAAATTAGGTTTCAAAAAAAATTGAAAACAGTAAAATTAAAAACAAAATTTAAATATAAACCTTTGGTTTACCAATTCAATATAGTATATAATTCAGAACATAATTCATTATCATTAAATACACAACTGTATAATTTTTTTGTAACTTATGGTAACTATTTACGTTTTATTATCAGATTATTGCAACCTATCAGGGAAATATATTAGTTCAATCATTTGTTTTAATTGGACTTTTTACAGTTAAAAATTTTATTTTTTTGTAATTGAACTCAACCTATTCTCCAAATCTAACGAGAAGGCCACTGTATGAGAGGGTCATATTTGAGGAGCCTACTGTTTAACTTTTTTTGTTTTATACTACACGGCTACATTTTACTATTCAACATGTTTAACAAAACCTATTCTCTATAAATCACTAATTCATTCTTATATAGAATACTGTTGTTATAGTGAGACTGATTTTTATAATGAGACCTTCTTAATTTTAGACCTTCTTAATTTTAGGTCCAAAAATGTTGTTGAACCTAATCAGCTGATCAAGTTTTCAAAACTAAATTTTCAAATTTTAAAATAAAATCTTTCTTAAAATAAATGAGAAGGGAAAAAATATTATCTTTATAGGGATATCGATATTATCTTTTTAGGGATTTTATAGATATAACATCTTTATAGATTTTAATATTACCAGTCTAAACCACAAAAAAATGCGATTACTAAACTCTTTTTTGATAATCTGGTTCAATTGTGTATCCTCCAATAATCAACAAACCTACCCGGTTAACCCCAACCTCCGCCTCTGCTATAGACAATATATTAACAAATACATTTTGAGAAATCTCTTTAAAAGCAGAAATTATGAAAACCGATCTATCAGATCATTTTCCTATTTATTTCTTATTAACTCAAGGTTTAAGAACCTATAACAATCCTAAAACCAAAATTTATAGAAGAAAAATCAATCAGTTCTCTATTAAAATTTTTAAAGAATCGCTATCGATAGTGAATTGCAATGGAGTGTATCAAGAATGTAACCTTGGAAACACAAACTCCGCATACAATTTATTTATAAACATTTTTCTAGATCACTAAAATAATAATTTCCTGTTGAACAGAAATAAATAAAGCTAAAAAATTTAAACTCCCCATGGATAACTAACGGGATTAGAAAATCATCAAAAACAAACCAAAATTTCTATCGCTGAAAACTTCAATAGTTTTTTGTAAACATAAGCCCTAACATGGCTTCAAAAATTCAATGCCCTGAAATCTCCTTCAAAACCTATATCACAAACCAACATTTCTGTTTAAATATTTTCTCTCGACTAAACAATGAAGAACTAGAAATTGCAAAAAACTCGCTTAAGACGTATAAGGCCCCTGGGATAGACGACGTTTGTAGCTATAATGTAAATGTGTTTCCGGTGATAAAACCACCAATCTATGAAATATTTAAATTTTCAATTATTACAGGATCTGTACCAAATAAATTAAAAATAGCTAAGGTAATACCAATATTAAAAAACGGAGATTCAGTTACACTAAATAACTACAGACCTATCTCAGTTCTTCCTGTATTTTCAAAACTTTTGGAGAGAGTAATATAAAATAAACTGTATAAATATCTAACAAATAACAAAATCCTAAAAGAAAAACAGTTTCGCTTTCAAAAGCAACATTAAACCGAATGCGCAATTTTTGATCTTATAAATAATATAAATGACTCCTATAAAAACAAAAAATACGTCCTTGGAGTTATCTTAATTAGGAAAATGGAAAAATACGGGGTAAAAGGTGTTGCACTAAACTCGTTCAAAAATTTTTACTAGACAGAAAACAATGCGTTATTGCTCATGAAAATTTTTTTTCAAAATTACTTAAAATAAAATGCGGTAACCCCAAAGGTTCCATTCTTGCACCTCTTTTGTTTTTAATATACATAAACGATCTTCCTAAAACCTCAAGTAAATTGGATGTCATAATGTTCGCAGACAACACTTGTATGTTCATCAATGACAGAACTTTATGAAACTACAAATACTGAACTTGAAAAAATAAACAGTTGGTTAAAATCTTACAAACTATCGCTAAACACAGAAAAAACCAAATACATTCTAACCAAATAAAAATACCTCCCGATTTACTTTCGCTAAATAAAGATACTAAAGAAATAGACCCAAGCAACTAAATTTCTAGGGATACTTATTGATGAGAACATCTCATGGAAATCACATATAGATATATTAAATACCAAAATATCAAAAAACATTGGTATTTTTTACAAAGCTAGTTCTATACTGTCTCATGATAACTTAAAGTTAATACACTTCTCGTTCGTACAAAGCTATTACATATACGCTAATGTTGCTTGGGCGAGTACTCATGAATCCACACTAACCACACTATATCGAAAACAAAAATATGCTGCAAGAATAGTTTTTAATAAGGATAGACTCTCCTATGATGAGCCAATTTTAAAAAATTTGAAAGCATTAATTGTATATTAAATCAATATATTCCAAAATTTGTTATTAATGCTCAAATATAAACTTGGACTTGTTCCTACTCACTTTTCAAAAACTTTCTTCCAAAATAACAAAAATAGATACCATACCAGAGGAACGGGAAACTTCAACATACCTTTTAAAAAAACTTAAATGTCACGCTTTTCTATTTCGTACCATGGTCCTTATCTATAAAACAAAATAATATCCAATAATACTCAACTGGAAAAATCGTTATTTTAACGATTTTTCCATATTTTAAATTGAAGTATCCAAAAATATTAGTAACGCACAGGGGTTTCTTGATGACAAGACCATTGGTCTTCTGCAAGTTTCCTGCGTTCTTTGAAGTAATTTCTAATACTTTACATTTTTATTTTATATATTTTTTGTATAACGTAACTTTGTGATTTTTAATTTTAAATTTTACTTAATCTGTAAAGATTCTATTACATATTACGAATTTGTCAAGACTAAAGAACCAAAAAATTAAAAAATAAAAAAATAAAAAAAGTTAAACCTTTTAACTTCACTTATTCAGCTTAACTTGTTCCAGAGTAATTCCACATCAAACCACTTAGTCTATTAAACTGTGTCTTTATTTTTGTTTCATGCTTTAATTTTTATGACACAATAACTCACATTAAACTTAAGAAAAAGCGTTGCATGCAAAACTTAAGTCAAAAATGTTAGACGGCTCTCAAGATATAGCATTTTAACTTGATAAAAATAACTTGATTTTTTTGATATTTAAAAAAAAAAAAGGTTATTCTCAACAAAATAAGGATAATAAACATTTTGAATGCTTTGTCATGCAGAATTTAATTAATGCACTTAATATGTTCAAATATGAAGGAAACATACCTAAAAATTAATAAAACAACTAGTTTATATAACCCAATTTTGGCGTCCAATTTCTCAACACACTCTTGTGCCGTATTTTTTTATTTGCTCCTAATATTTTTAGTTACATAATACCATACTTATTACAAAAAGTCTACCTAGAAAATTACTAAAAGTAGGTAAAAAAGTTGGTTTACTCTTACCCCAGTTTATATTTTATATTTAAAAAGATTTTTGTTAACAATATAAAATTTAAATAGTCTTTTAAAAACAACTAAGTTTTTTGAATTGTAGTTACACATGTTTGAGATCGTTTTGCAAACCTGTTGAAAGTCACGCATATATTAAAATGTTAAAGAGTTGTTTTATGAATGAGGTAAAATCAGCAACTTGAAATTGTTGAACGATTTTCTTGAAAATTTCAGGAACATGCTTAAATCAATTCATAAGAAAAACCTAAAAATTTGAGACCATAATTCAAAGCAGTTCAAAAGTTATCGGTTTGAAGTTTCATGAAACGCTGACTTCTTTTTTCGATGTTTTCTATGTTTCTGTTATTGCAACTTCATGCAGTTAAATAAGGTTTTTTGAAAAGAGAGAAAGTGCTGAGTTTTTATAAACAAATAAAATATCAAGTTTTATTTATTAAGGCAAAAAATTGAGTTTTTAAAACACCTGCAACACACTACTTTTTCCCATTACCCAAAACTACTCCAAAGGCGTTCAATAACGTAAATTCTGTTTTTTTGAGCACCAAGTCTTTGGTAAATCTTGACTTATATTAGAATGTTATAAGATTTTAAGAAAGAAAATCTTTCTTCAAAATTTTTTTCACTGTTTTATATTAAAAAACTTTTTTCTGTAATACTGTATTATAAGTTTTTTTTACTGCAAATACAGACGAACTTATTTAAAACTCAATATTAGTCTAAAAATCATGTCTCAAAACCTCACCTGCTTTAAAAATGATAAAATTTGTGCTAACTTTGAGAAGCAAAAGATCTTCGTTTTCGAATTTCTTGCCATTCAAGAAATTCTGGTCCTTAAATGTCCGCCAAATACACAACATTCTCTTATTCAGAGTCAAATGTGGTTTAGATATGGACTAAGGTTTTCTGGGTTCACAATACGCCTTTTTTCTTACAATGTTTTTGTAAATAATCTGTTTCTCATCCCCAGTTATCATCCTGTTCAGAAATGGCTCGGTTCTGTACCGAGCAAGTAGAGATATGCATATGACGACTCAATTATCCAAGTTCTTCTGACTTTCATGAGGCGCCCGTCTTGAATATTTCCAAACTAATCTTATCTTTCAAATATTATCCGAAATAGTTTGATGAGCTGATTTAAGTGCTTCTGCAATCCCAGATGTTATCAGAAAAGGGTCTTGTTCCAACATATTCTTAATAACGTCATCATCAACCAAAGATAGACGCCCAGAACGTGACTGATCATAAAAGTCGAAACCAATTTGAAATTTTGAAATCATCTTATAAATGTCCTATCAGAAACAATACTTTCATCAAACACTTTCAATAAATTTCTACATGCTTTTGTAGCATTTCTTCCTTGTTAAAATTCGTATAAAATACAGTGACGCAAATAAACTTTATCAGTTGCCATATTTACAATATTACTTTACAATGAAAACAAATTTAAAATAAATTTGTTTGAATCACTCAGGTACATCATTGAGGGCTTGAGGAACACATAAAAATTTGCGGGATCCAAAAATTATTGCTTTTTTAAAGTGTTTTTTTTTTTATTACTTAATAAACATATTTTTTATACAAAACTATTTTAAATGGTTGTTGGTATTAAACTGCAAAAGCTGTAGGCCTTATGGTTTTTGCAGTGCCAGAGAACATGCCATTAAATGAACACTTAGCAAATTAAAATTTATCATAAAATATTTTAGATCAACAATGCACGTTCATTCACTACAAAATTTGATGCTTCTTAATACTAACAAAATACTGACTCCCATTTTCAACAACTCTTTTTAAATCAATAATGTCTAACTTACTATGTTAGACATTAATGATTTAAAAAGAGTTGTGAAAATGGGAGTCAGTAAATCAAGTCAATTTTTAATTAAATTAAAATCAATTCTCTGGTTTAAGAATTACCCTAAGTTATTTCTTTATTAAGAGATAGAAAAAAACGTCATAAATAAGAAGTCTTAACTGAAAACTTATTATTATAGCGAATGTTCTTATATATTTGGTTCTTTAGAAATCAACATTACTATACTAGAATGATTAAATTTAATGATAATAAAAAAAAAAAATTAGTCAGCATTTTTTTAATTTATGAACCTTTCCACGCGAAACATACCTGTTTGCGCTGGCTCTGGATATATCTTCCCCCCTCCCCCAGTTTTATCTTGCTCTAATTAAAATTTTTTTTTTCAAAACCTACTTTTTATTAATACAAAAAGAATAATTCACTGTTTTGACTTATGTATATATAACTATCTTCTTTGATTTTTTAGAAATTTTTTCAATTTAACTTTATTCTAAATACAACATTGCTTACTTTGCCAGTTTTACCTTTTCTGTCAGTTTTACAATACACTTCGATAATATAATGTTCAATGTCCATTTCAGCAAATCAATGCTGTAGAGTAAACCACGTGACTTTTTATTTTGTAATTTTCAGAATGATGTCAAGGAAATTCATTCAATTAGTACTCAAAAGGAAAACGGAGTATTTTGAATTTCTTGGTACCGACTCGTGAGAAATTTCCATTATGGTTTTAAACTAAAAATTTGAAACAATTTTTCTATTCAGATGTTTAGATTACAGTGTTTGCTTTTTTAAAAATAAAAAGCTTTTATTTAAAATAAAGAACTTATTAAGTTTTAAAGAAAACCTTTTGAGTTTAACAATTAAACATTAAAATAAAAGCTTACTCTACGACAGAAAAGAAAAAATGAAACTTTTTTTAACATGAAAGCTCATCATTCCGTGGATAAAGCTGTTTACTTTGGAATCTGGTCTGAAAGCTAGTCTAGCAGATTAAGAAATGATATGGCATCTGCTATTCCAAAAATTTGAGTCTGTGTTTGTCACACAACTACAGCCTAAGAACCTAATTTTATGGTCTAATTCTTGTGTTTCCCCAAAACAGAAACAGTATTATAAGCACTGCGATAAAGCATTTTTTAAATACACACCGAGATGAAGAGTCAATTACTCAAATATTTTATGCTAGCGGCCATGCTTACGTTCAAGAAGTGGATTTAATGTGTAGCTGCATTGACCAAAATTAAAAACGACCGAGGCCTACTGTCCACTGATTTTAATGACAATATTAAAGTCTGTTACACACCAGAAACCTTTTAATATCCTGCAGATAATAGATATTATTTTTAATATTCAGGCTGCAGCTGAAAAGGGGGACGATGTGTTGAAAACAAACAGTTGCATAAAAGGGGGGAGGGTATCCAAAATCAATAGTTTTACTGCGTACTTACTTTATTAATGCCCCTTAAAGTAAAAAATGCTTTCTAATTATTGTTTGATAAAATAACAAGTTTTATTCAAATTATTATAAAAAAATTATCTGACTTATAAGTTCAAAATTTGTTTTATAACAATTTTTAAAATTGTGAATTTTTTTATTCCTATTGTAATTTTAAGTAACTTAAAAAAGATCTTTTATTAAAAAAAATAGTCGTTCAAAACATCAAAAAATATCTACTTCCAAAACTGTACTTTTGAGTAAGTGCTTTTAAGCATTTATTATAAAAACTACATGCATATTCTTTGATAATTTAAATAAAATGTGTTTGTTCTAATAACTATTAAGGTGTAATTTGCAATTTTATATACATATATATTATAGCCTGTACATTATAAAAAAACTTTATCAACGATCAACGATTCAAAATTATTTAAAATGTAAATTGAAAAGTTTTTTTTTTCATTTCTGAACTGAAAAATTGTGAAAAAAAATCAAGACAGCTGTAGCCAAAATGTTAACAAAAATTTATTCAAGCCAAAGGCTGCTATCGAAAAGTAATTCTTAGGATAGGCAAACAGTTATGTACTCAATAAGAATAAAACTTTTATAAAGGTCTATTAAATGTCTTTTTTTTCAAACAAAGATTAAAATTTACTTATTTATAATGGTAATATATCGTAATCTATAACAAAAATCGTAGTTGTTACCTTAAAAAAAAGTAATACAATAGCAGATGAATCAAACCCTCCGCTTATGCTGCATATAATAATTGCTTTTCTTCTCCATAATATAATATTGCTTATCTAAAAAAAATCATTAAAAACAATAATTAATGAAGCTTATACTAATTTCGCACTTAGTGAGTAACAATTGAGTTTAACTTTTTACCAAGTTTTTACCATTTAAGTTTGTTTTTTACCAGTTTTAACTTTTTTGAGTTAATATTATGTGCTTCGTCTCAATAAAACTTTCAAAAATTCATTTATTAATTTTATTTTGTCATTTATTTTGTATAAAGATTGTATAAAACAGATAGATATACCTCAAGAGAAAAATAGTTTGTCATCTGCTATGTTATATATTTTATCCAAACTGAATACTTTTAAGAATTAATAAAAAGATAAACTCTAATTAATTTTTACCCTAGCTATAAACAAAGCACAACAAATGATAACTTTGTAATAACAAGTCTTTAAATTAAAAAGTCTCTAGGGTACTTCATCTATGCACTTAAATGATTCGTAATAAGTACATCATTTTGCAACTTATGAACAGAAGATTTTGCAATGCAATTGCAATGCAAATGCAAGTTATAGGTCGGCGTCTGTTGCAGAAAAAGGCTTTCAAACAAAAAGACATTTGTTATACACATTTAATTACTAAAATTTGAGAATATTTATTTTTGAGGATATTTTGAGCTAAACAACCTGATTTCATCATAAAAAATTCACAACCATCCCTTGGTTATAACCATGACGGTTTCTATTAATTAACTAAAAACAGATTTGTGTTTCTTAGTTACGCTCGAATAAATAAATTTTTAATTTCAAATTTAACTAATGTGTTCTTTAGTAAATTACGAAAAGTATTTTAAAACTTGGATGCTATATAATATAAGTAACCTAGATTCTACACTTTATGATAAAAGTAACCTAGGTTCTAGACTTAATGATATAAGTAACCTAGGTTACTTTTGTATTTTGCTCAATAATCTTGTCGTTATCACTATTGTTATCAGACTCAATCTTATATAGTTCATCTGACTGCTTTTTTTCGTTCTTCTTTGGATGATTATCACTATGATTGGTGTAACCATTAGACTTGCTAAGGTTTGTGCAAATTACGCCACTTTTTTAGAGTTATATACTTTTGTGAAACAATCAGTGCGGTAGTTCCCTTGAAAAAAATAAAGCAACTAATTTAGTGCAGCTGGCAATTCTATCCAAAATATGGTTGTTCTATCCAGATACATTGACCATTTAGTCAATTACAACAGCATCATATGTTGATGCAATAAGCCACTACTTATGGTTTTGAGAACAAAGTAAAATGCAAAATCATAGAAAATATTAATTAATTTTAATTTCATTTAGAATGCAATTTGAAAACTGCATTAGAATTTCATGAAAATATAATATATATTATGCTATAGAATATAAATCTAAATGCTAATGCAGTAGGATTGACTAATGCATCAGTATCTGCTTGAACTTATTTAAATTGGCCTCAGCAAAAAGTATGCATGCATCCCTATAAATGACACAGCAGAGTGGGATTGCAATAATGAAAAGCTATGCCAAGATTTTCATGCAAGATAATTTTACAGTATTAAAATTTATGTGCTTATTATAAAAAAAAAATTTAAATCTTAAAAATTTTCATTGACAAGAAACAGAGCTAATTTGGAAAAAAAACTTATTATAAAGTTAAACAAATCTTAAATTAGTTAACTTTTGATGTGGCCTTAATATAAAACGTGTGAAAGTCTTTTAAAAATTTTAATAACAATCTTTGATACATCCATACATCACTTAACAACCCATTGAAAACTCTTAAACCTTCATATACATAAACACGCAATAGACTTTTGCAAATCTCTTTAAAAAAGCAATGTTTAATCTAAATATAAGTATGAACAAACAATAATAAATAGAGCATACAAAAACGCCTTTCTTAAATATCACATTAAACTAAAAACTGAAACGAAAGAACCTAAAGCTAAGGTCATACAATTTAACTCACCATTTAACAAAAAATGTCTTCACAAATGTCGCTTTGTCCATTTTAAACCTCGTAAACTCATCATTATTTCCTATAACTTTTAAGATTATAGGAACTTCTGGAATTCAGGGATACCAAAAGATTCTAATCTTAGTCCTGAATTATTTTTTATCTACATTATTGACCTTTCTAGCAATTTTACATTTAAAGTGGTTCTTTTTTACATTTAAAATGGCAACCCTCTCACTGAGTCTTCTTCTATACGTCTTCTCAAGTTATCATTTATTACTGACCTCTTATGGAAACTATATATACAATCCATTGTTGCTTCTGTTTGTTATGCTTGCCATTTTCTTACTGGCAAATCCATTCTCAACATTTACAAATCTCTTATTTGTCCTTGCATGGAATACTGTTGTCAATTTATGGATATTTTTTCTATGGATGCTCTAACTAAACAACGTCCAAAAACGCAGAACAGGTCCAAACATAAACGTATTTAGACCTGCTCTATCTGCTAAGGTTGAACTCGACAGATAGAGCAAGTCCAACTACGTTTACAACAGTCGCATCTCTTTCTTTTATCTACAAATACTATAATGGTTGCTGCTTAAATCTTTAATTGATGAAACAAGAGCTATTATCTCGTGTACTATCAATCAAAACTCATTTTTGACTCGTCATTCAGCAAAGTCATACTCTTTACTGTATTTGTCCCTTCATGCTCTAAAAACTTAAATCTGGTTTTTTTTCTTGGACCTCAATGATTTTGATGATTATTTAATCTTCATGTTTACCTAACTCATACAACCTACAACTTTTCAAGTCTTCTGTCAACCGTTTTCTTTCTCATTGTCAATGAGATTGTCAATTTTCTTTCTCATTGTCAATGACATTGACACTATTCCTTGTTTCCTAATAACTCCCTATTTTATAGTAGTTACTTTTAACTTTGTTTGGAGTAAACTACTATAAATAAATATATAAATAAATAAACCATCTATAATATTTAGTTCCATTAACCAAAACTCATTTACATATATAACTCATATCTTATCTCTTTCTTGTTTAGGGAACCAACTTCTATTTATACTTTCTTTAAATAAAATATTTTCAAAAATTTAAAGCGCTAACTTTTTTGTATATAGTTTCCTCAAGATTTATAAACAAAAATATGTGGTTTTTAAACCTTTTTAGTACACTTTATGAATTACCTGAAGAATTGAAAGATAAAGAACTATTCCTCCAACACCAATTGCAATAAAACTTGGAAACAAGAAATTTTCATTACCTAGAAGTAAAAAACGGTTAAAAACAACTTGAAATAATCACTTTTAATTTACAAAATCTGAACAATTTCAACTTATTTTAAATTAAGCTTTATCTTTAGAACTAATTTTAGCTAAAAAATTTTTTGAACGTATAAAAGAATAACGAAACAAAACAAAATAAAAGAAATACCGAAACAAAATCAACTAAAACAAATTAAAAATAATATGGAGCGTTAAAAATAAAAAAGCTTAATTATTTAAATAATAAATTAATTTAAGCCTATTTATAGATGGTTTTTAGGAAATTATACAAGTCTGTTTTTAAATGCAAAAACATCGAGAAGCTATTTTAATTTTTAATAGGACCTAATCTTGAATATAAATAAACTGCATTCTGTTTTTTAACATTTTTATATTATTTCATTTTAGATTGTAAATTATGTTTTTAACTGACTAAATGGTTAGGTTTAGTATTATTTAAATAGAGATCTGGAGCCGAAAAAAAACGCCAAAAAACTAAAGACACGTTTTTTGAACATTTTTTTAAGTAGCATCAAGGAAACGTGTTTTTGTAGTGTTTCTTTTTAGAAACATATATAAACTTAGACTGTTTTTGAAAAAAAGAAGAGTTTATCTTAAATTATATGTGACTTTTACATTTGGTTATTAGAATTATTTATTAACTTTATTGCTCGCGAAAATTTTGCTGATGTTCTCTTGGTAAGATGTGATCAAATAAAAGTTCAGTTATTTTTTAAAAATATTTGTTAAATTTTCTACACTGATTTTCTTTTTATCTGTCAAATTTCATCAAAAAATAAGGTGTCGCAGAAAGCATAAAAAGTGTCGTACTTTTGGTACCTAAATTCTGTTTAAAATTTTTTTTTATGGAGGCATAAGGTCATAACATTTTATAGAATTGTCTAATTTACATACAGATTTACATAAATGTCTGCTAACACCTGTCTCTGTAGTTGATAAAGAATAGAGCACACTTAAAAAAAGTAATCAAACAGCAAAGAAGATATTATCTCCTTTTCGTACTCCAACACCTCCTCCATTTTCTGATGCCAATCAGAGGAGAGCGTTGATAAAACCAGTTTTTTCACGAGATGCTTATTAGTTAGTCAGATTCAAACTAATTATTTTTTACTTTTTCTCAATGCTGAATAATGCTGATATGTTTTTGTGTATATATATTACATGTATACATGATATTTATACCATGTATATATTATGTATACATGTATACACAAAAACATATCATTATTAAACATATTACATGTATACATGTATACATGATATATCATGTATACATGATATACATGTATACATGATATTTTTTTTTAAACTTTACAAGTATTTCTATTATTAATAATAAAAGAGCATATGAATTTTTGTTTCATTTTTCTTGCAAATTCTTAAACGTGTAAATTAATATACCTAGTCAGACAGTGTCCCTAGTACAGTTGGAATACATTCATAACACTAGTACAATAGGGATACATTCATAACACTAGTACAGTAGGGATATATTCAAAACACGGCTTAGATAATTATAAACCGCTATTTTTTATTCTTAATTTAGCACCTTTTCAAAATGTTAAGAATAGACATTATAAATATAAATATTGTCAGGGATACTGAAAATCTGCGTAACTAACATTGGATATTACCGGGTATCTGCACTGCATTTAGTTTTAGAGGTTAAACTTTATTTTTATTTTTTGTTTCAACAGATTTTGGGCTCATTTTTGCATAAAGAGTTTTATTCATGTTCTTTGTAATGTCAACAATAGATATTAGATTAGTTATCAATTTATATTTGCTCAATATGCATGAAAGTAGAAATACATTCATACTTTACTAGAAATATATATAAAGGAAAGCTAAACGTACTATTTAAAATTCAGAAGTATGGAAACATGGCCGTATTAAGGCGGGGGTGGATGGGGCTGCAGCCCCAGGCTCTTATAAAAAAAATAGGCCCTAAGGCCCGTGACTTTTTTTTTTTTTTTTACTTTTTTTTTTTTTTTTTTTAGGGAACCAGATAAATATTCCTATGTTTCTCAGTTTTTTTAAATCAATTTATTGGGAGCTGCGGAGGCGTTGTGAATAAATAAATGAATAGAGATATACTATATCTCTATCTTCGTATATTTGGCGGAATTTTGGTATTCGCAAATATTTTTTAAATTATCTTTCCGCATAAAGATGTTTTGAGAACATTCTAGTTATTTATGTTTCCATCTTTGTCCGCACAACTATCAGTTTTTAAAAAACACGCTAAAAAAATTAACTTCGTGACATAAATTTTTTAATTAAATAGGTTTTTTAAGAGAATGCTTTTAAAACATTCGTTGATTATTGATTGATTATTGATTGATTGATGTAAAAACCTTTTAAAGGAAAAACAATTATATTAGTGAATGATTTTAAAGCACTCTCTTATAAAACCTATTTGATTAGAAAATTTATATGTCATGAAACTGATTGTGTTGAACTGCAAATGTACACCTTTCGAGTTAAGAATAGTTTGACCGATACCTTTGTGAATGTCTACTCTGTGTTGAGAATTTATTTGTCTCTTATGGTCACAAACTGTACTGGAGAAAGATCTTTTTCAGTCTTTAAAAGAGTTAAGAATGAACTTAGATCAACAATGGGACAACCTCGCTTAAATGATTTGGCTTTATTATGCATTGAAAGTGACATAGTTAGATCAAGAGATTTCACAGTAGTGATCAAGAAGTTTGCTTCAAAAAAGGCCAGAAAAGTCAATATATAAAAAACTATTTTAAAGTTAATTGATTAACTAAATAGTACATAAATTATGCTACAATTTATATTTATTGTTTTTTTTTATACTTTCAAAAGAAAAATATATGAAGATTCTAGCTTCAGCTAAATATTTGACACCATCAACAATACTAAAAATGATATATGTTTGCTTATATTGCTAAATGCTATCCTATTCCAATATAACTTAAATATTGTTATTGGTGCTTTTGTAATGTTAGACTGTACTAAGGGCATACATGTACTTCACTTCTCTGTTTGACCTTTGCCAAATTGTCACCGCCCAATGATCTATATCCTGGAAAACATATGAAAAAATATTTACATGATAAAACAACAATACAATACCTTAAGAATTTGTCAGTGCACAGTAATAAACATTGAGTTAAAGAATGAATGTTTGTGTATTTGAAATATTGTTTATTTTTATTTTTTTAATTTTTTCATTTAAATACCAATATTATTGGTATTTTCTTCCTTTATTGGAGGTGAACACATTATCAATTTGATACACGTACTCCACTGTCTCAATAGTAAATATACCTACAGCTCAGCAGTTTCTTTCTTAAGTCATGATTCAAGACCTTTTGTCAGTTTACATATATATGGGTGTCTGGGCCAAAGGGGTGTAGCTGTACCTAACCAGTTGGTAAAAAATTATGAAAAAATGCTCTAAAACATACCTAGATTGTGTCCTTTTATTAGCAAGACTGAAAAAAAAATTCTGGGGGCAGCTGCCCCCCCTGACCCTCCTACTTGGGGGTCTCGGGCCCCCCAAACCCCCCCGGATAGGGGCCTCCGGCCCACTGACCCCCGGGTTTAGCCTGGCTAACGCTCGGCATTTTTACCTTACCGCCACATTAGGCCCTCCTATACTTACAGCCCCAGGCCTAAAAATGTCCTAATCCGGCCCTGTATGGAAAGCATTATATTAATTTAAACTCACTAATATGGTAAGCATTTTACAATGTCATGTCTATCAGTGCATCTGTATTGTTATTAGTATTATTTTTAATACTATTGCATTATGATTTATGGAAAATGAATAGCTTGTTGTTATTAAAAAAGAACTAAAATGTCTATATTATACAATTATATATTGTAGCAGGCAGAGTTTTAGAAACGCCAATTTTTTTTCGGTTTTTATGCTAACCTCTTACAAACTTTTTTCCAAAATCGCTTTATATTATTTTAATTCAAAGGATTCCAAGCAAAAGTTTTGAACAACTAAATTTTTGATAATTTTAATTTCAAAAAAGCCGAAATTTATACTAAAACTTATAAAAGTAAATTTTTGCAATAAAAAAGTTTCAATAAGACAGTATTTCAATAAGACAGTATTTCAATAAGACAGTATTTCAATAAGACAGTAAGACAGTATTTCAATAAGACAGTATTTCAATAAGACAGTATTTCAATAAGACAGTATTTCAATAAGACAGTAAGACAGTATTTCAATAAGACAGTATTTCAATAAGACAGTATTTCAATAAGACAGTATTTCAATAAGACAGTATTTCAATAAGACAGTATTTCAATAAGACAGTATTCAATAAGACAGTATTTGGTGGCATATCTCTTTGTCTTTAAAACAGCATCACAGCAACAAGGCATTGAATCAACCAAATTAACTAAAACATCCTTTGGAATGTTATAACAACATTTTTAAATTAAAGTAAATATATAGTCTTTGTTGTTTGATTTTCTATAAAATAATTGTTGGCCAATATGCTCCCAAAGATACTCAATAAGATTGAGATCTAGGATCTCTGAAAGTGATTAAAGCATGTGATTAGAGATATGTGAATAAAGTTGGTGATGCAGTATTCTGTAAGTAATGACTCTGTGTATTGCTTCTCCTGCAAACAGTTTACCTGTAGCACAACAGCTGCGTCGTTCTTTCTTCGAATGATTCACATGATTTTTAATTAAATTCAATAATTAAGTTAAGAATTAAGTTCAATAGCAATCTTAAAAGGGTTATTTTTGAAACACCTCAACCTGTCAGCTTTTTCAGTTGTAACTTTTGGCCTTCTAGGGCGAGGCATGCTTTCAATAATTTTGTACAAAATCATTTTATAATGTGACTTATTCCTAGTTAAGAAAAATTGTTAATTTCAGAAATCTTTCTGTAAGTCATTTTCTTCTC
This sequence comes from Hydra vulgaris, assembly GCF_038396675.1. NCBI lineage: Eukaryota > Metazoa > Cnidaria > Hydrozoa > Anthoathecata > Hydridae > Hydra > Hydra vulgaris. Next base: position 8,424,761 of record NC_088930.1, on the reverse strand, counting down.
ACAGCTTTTATAATTAATTTTTTCATTTCATTCTTTTCCTTTTCTTCCTTAGCTTTTCCTATACTTTTGAAATATCATTGAGTCACTCAGTAACTGAAATATAAAATTTTGCAATTATTTTGGCAATGAGTTAAACTTCACTGCTTTTGAAATATTTTAAAGTAATTGAATTATTAAATTTCTTAAAATTAAAGCCCAAATTATTAAAATATTTTTGGCTGTAATGATGCTTTTATTTACAAAAACTTTATTTAATGGCAAGGGATGATGCTTTTTAAACCTTTACATTGAAACCTTTTCAAAAAAAAAACTAATTTATATAAATATGTTTTAGTATAATATAGTATAAACAAAATTTCAAATAACCGTTGAATTTTACAATTTTTTGGTTTGTTTTTTGAATTGAAACAATATAAATTGCATTTAGTAAAAATTTCAGCTCACCCGAGAAAGTTCGTGAAAAAGTATGGCTTAAAAACCAAACAAAAGAGAAAGTTACAGCGACTAAAAAGGGACGGAAATCCAAAAATAAAATTTAAGTTGCTATAAAGAATAAAATTAAACATTCCTATCAGCCATGCTTAGCGACAGCGTGCATCAAATAAGCACACATTCGTTTGAACTGGTGGTAATTTCAGATGGGTTACCTATTGCTAAATATTCTGAGCTGATAAAAGAAAGTTGAAATAGTGGGTGAGGGATAATTAATCAGGAACAAGTTATAAGGCAAAACAGATGTCAGTACAAATCAGTTTTTATCAGTAAGGAAAAATTATTTTTTATAAATTTTCATACCTTATATTATATTTTGTGTTTTTTTTTTAAAACTTGGAAAAAAGTGAGAGGGTAAGGGCATGGCTTTTCCCTTTACCTCTACCCCATTGCCGGAATTGCTAGGTCAGAGTTTACAAACAGTAAATTTAATCTTGGAATAATATTCTAAATCTATTAGATTCAACTAAAAATTTTACCTTTAATGATGAATGCCAATCCCATGCAGCCAACAAGAAACAAAGATCTATCAAATAAAAAAGTTTTTATGCTAAGATGGAGTGAAAATATTTTTAACAACATAACTATTGTTAACATTTACTAATGGTCTTAAAGACTGTGGGTTTTTTCTGTGGGTTTATTCAATTATGTAAAAAGTCTGAGTAATATTGGGTTTTAGGGCTTGTCTTTAAAATAGTTTTAGCGAAGCCACTTTTACAGAATATAGAAAGAAAAAGCCTTTATATATCTGTTGTTCGAATAATTTATTTAAAGTTCAAATCTAAAATTAAAAGAGGTATGTAGAAGATACAAATCACTACAAAATCTAAAAATGCTTTTAAACACAGAAACATATTATTAACATATACAATCTAAAATTCAAAAATCACTCAATACAACTTAATTTTTAATATATTTATATTTTGAATACCTCAAATGGAGCTTATAATTATTAAAATGGAGTTACATTAAAAATTCATTGAAAAGAAGCAGATAGCAATGTTCAACTTGAAACTAGCTCCAACACCTACCATAATATTATCCTCGATTGTCTAAAAACTAATTTATGTAACGTTCAAGCACCTTAAAATCATTCATGTTATCAAAGAGTATCTAGAAATCATTCACGTTATTGTGTATAAAAGTAATATCTATTATTGCCGAGTGTCTAAAAACTAATTATAAAAAATTCCAAAAAATGCAGAATTATTTCTTTCACTTCTTTCATTAAGTATAATAAGTCGTTATGCGTTACTCCAGAACATCTGGCTAGGAAACATCTGCCTAGGAAACATCTGGCTAGAAAACATCTGGCTAGGAAACATCTGGCTAGGAAACATCTGACTAAAAAGCATCTGGATAGAAAACATCTGGCTAGGAAACATCTGGCTAAGAAAAATCTAGCTAGGAAAAATTAGAGAGTAAGCTAAAATAAGCAGAGCTAGAGTTTGATATGATTTAAAAAAAGACGAGAGGCTTATAATATGAAACTTGGCGCTATTTTTACTAAATTTAACCAATAATAGCAATCTAAAATATCTTTTTTTATTTGTTTTATACTTTATAAGCCAGGTGAAAAATGAGCGACTAGCTAGTAACTAACTCACTAGGTAAAGACTTACCAACTAGCTAGTGACTAACTAACGGTTTATCATATAGCTTGTGACAAGCTAGCTTTATAGTCTTTTTAGGTATTTTTTTCTCACATTATTGTTTAGTTTTGTTTTTTACTTCATAAAAAGAATTCCCTTTAAAATTTCGGTTTTAATATATCAAAGAAAATTGAACTTTAAACATTGCAAACTAATAAAAAATATGTCAATAGCTCCATATTAAAGTTGTAAAGTACATAGTAATAAAATTGTATTTAGTTAATAACTATATATAGTATTCTTTTTTTATTATTTATGTATTTCGCTAATAAAAAAAATTTTCAAAAATATGGCATACAGATATATATTTGCATAACTGCAAGAAGAAGTCAAATTTGGTCAAGCCTTAAAATAAAATTTCAATAATAAAAATATAAAAATATAACGAAACTTTTTTTTGTGTGATTTTAATACTAAGACAGATTACGCAATATAAAAGAGTAAAAATTAGCCTTGTAGCTATCAACATGTTTTGTAGCTATCAACATGTTTTGTAGCTATCAACATGTTTTGTAGCTATCAACATGTTTTGTAGCTATCAACATGTTTTGTAGCTATCAACATGTTTTGTAGCTATCAACATGTTTTGTAGCTATCAACATGTTTTGTAGCTATCAACATGTTTTGTAGCTATCAACATGTTTTGTAGCTATCAACATGTTTTGTAGCTATCAACATGTTTTGTAGCTATCAACATGTTTTGTAGCTATCAACATGTTTTGTAGCTATCAACATGTTTTGTAGCTATCAACATGTTTTGTAGCTATCAACATGTTTTGTAGCTATCAACATGTTTTGTAGCTATCAACATAGTTGTTTTAGAAACTAAAAACCACAAGCAAAAAATTGAAAAGTTTAATAAGTGTAAATAAAAGTCTAGCATTTATGAATAAAAATTCTTTGTATTAAGGTAGTACTTATTATCTACTATAACTAAGAAAACATACTAAGAAAACATATGACAAAAATATGTAAAAATGAACGTATAATACAAATAATAAGTTATAGTAAAAAATATCTTATTATAAAGGTAAGGAAAATATAGTAACAATAAATTTATTAGTAAAATTCACTGATTGTTGTCAAATATTAACTTTATTAAACATTAAATTACACAAATTACGTATAAATTTTTGTGAAAGATTTTTTATGAGTTTTGATTAATAAAAAGAAAACTCAAAATTATTACTTAAATACTTAAAATCGAAATGTTTTTATTATTTTTTTGTACTCAAACATTAACGGCAAATTTTTCAGCTACAATCATGGCCTACTATGATGACAGGCCGAGTAAACATACGGCTTTTAAAAATTTTTAAAAACTGTACGCTAATTTTTTTTTTACGGAAGTATTCGTTTTTTATTTTTTTTATTTTTTGATCTTAATAGTTAATGAGTCATATAAAAGTGATTTGCAATAAGTCATAGATTAAAAAAAAATTGCTTGAAGCAAAAAATTTTGCTTAACAAAAATTCATATGGCTGCTAATCTGCTTGACCAGAAGTTTTTTTTTTCTTTCTTTCTAAATGTAAATTCACCTCCCCAAGGCCGAGAAAGCCACCACAGACAAGAAGGCTACTTAACTATGGTTATAATCCTCTCTCAACTCTATTATTCCAAAACATGAACCTTGAAGAACAAGGTCGCTGTGCGGAGAAACATGTTGAGCGCGGTACTACCAGGGACGCGGTGGGGATCGAACTTATCAAGAAAGATATTTAAATGGGAACAAAAGTTGAAATTATTAGTAAGTTTTGTTTATTTTTATTAAACCAAGTTAAACCATTCATGCAGTACCTAAAGTTTTTTAACAGTTGGAACCAGTATTTTATTAATTCTTTTGCTTAATTTTCTGTTCATACTTAAATAAAACAAGATTATTTTTAATATAATCTAACATAGAATCTAAAATACTCAAACAGAACTAAATAAAAGCATTTTAGATAAGCTGGAAACATCTTAAACAAATCTGCAAACAGTTAAAACAAAAAAACAACAAGTTTTTTTTTTGTTTCAATTGTTTGCATTGTTTGATCATATTGAAAACGACAACTAAGCCTGTTACTGGCAATGCTTTATACAAAAATTGTTTCCACCAAATAAAGGATAAATGATCAAACCCAAAACTGTATGTCATTTGAGGAATTCACAGATTTATTAAAAAGTTTAACTCCTTGGCATGTTAACTGTGGTTTGCTATAAATTTTATCAGTTAATAGAATAAATTGTCTTTGAGAATTAGAACATTTGTGAAAAATACAACTAAAAAAATCACCATCGCCAACATTTCTAACTTTATATGTCATCTTTTTTCATCAGAGATACTCGGTAGTTTGAAGTCATCACGTAATTAAGAGTAAAGAGTTCTTGACAATGAAAAGTACTCGAATGCCCTGGCAACGATATTAGGAGAATACATTTTTCACCAATAAACGTTAAAGTTCATATTTAACATCTGTTCAATAATAATACTCATCTTGCGATTGATTGGTAAAGAATTCAAATAGTGTATTGCAGCATCGAGATGACTAATACAGTCGATAATACTCATATGGTTGTAAGAAAAAGGCTTTATGATGCAACTAACACGACAGTGATAGTTATCAACAAACTTTGGAACACCCAAGTTGTCCAATATATCAGCAGGTTGAAGATGTAAACAGTTTTTATAGCTATTTAATATTATTGAGAAGGAAAAAGAGTTTTAGACTACTTTATTACATAAATCTTTGAAAGAAGAAATATTATCAGCTTTCACAAAAGCCTCTATTTTATTAGGCATAGTACTTCTTATAGATGGTAATGATTTAGTTGTTGGTCTTGGGGTGCCAGTCGAGTCGAAATTTGATTTTGATTTACTCAAGGAAATGCAGATGATAGATGTTTTAGTCTTAACTTTCCATAAACTAATACTTTTTCATAGTCTTTAGGCCAATTATCTTCACAAATAAAAGTATTTGGGCTATCTGGAAGAGCTACATTATCTTGAGGAATAGCACTTATTTTTAAATTTTTTTTATTTGGAAGGCGAAAAACTTTAGATCTATATTACACATCTTATAGTGGAGATTCGGGCACATTAGCTAAAAGATCTTTGTATGATTGAAGGAGATTATTCTGATTAAATAGAAACGAAAATACAACAGCTATATCATGTGTTTGTTGAAAACGCTCCCACACAGATTGTAAAGCTTTGTCAACAAGTACAAAGAAAAAAGTCTGTTTTAAACTGTGATTGAGGCACTTGGATACCGCTTTCGTTTTTTACTCCGTAATCCAAAACTTTTTTCTTCATTCTGCTGGGAATCAATAAAAAAATTGTTGGAATGTTTAGTTATTCTGCGTTTTCATAAGTTGTGCTCTTAGTACTAGAGAATCCGTTTTCACAATACTTTTCTAAAAACGCCTCAGTTGTTCTGATTTTATTTTCCATGAAATTTAAGGAAATACGGAAGAATTAGATCATCTTACTTGTTTTATTTACTTCGAATAAAATATCATACCAGACGACAATAGAAATGCCTCGTCTGAAATGTATGTTATCAATGACTGAGCCTCCGTGGCTGTTTTTCCGTCTTTTTTTTCAAACAAGTTGTTGCCAAAATAATACCGAGGAGGTTTAATGCAGTTGATTAATTTCCCAAACGAGTTTCTGATTGATTTTAAACGGTGATCTCTACGTTTTTTTTCAAAATCCTAAAATTCTGAGTGGGTGGTAAAAATATAGTACACAATCTGGACAAAACACATTTTTGAATATCAAAGCCCTAGCTGTTAACCTGGTACTCTCAACCACAACTAAAATCAAGGAGTAATTAACACAAGGCACACACAGAAAATAAGGATTCATTTGTAGAATACGTGGCTGGATAACAGAGTTCTTCCCTTTTATATTAGAGTTGGTTTCATAAGACTGCCTCTGACGGTCTGACATATTTAGTTTCAATTTCTTTTCTTAAGACTTTATAACCTGGATCACGCTAATCAAAACGCAAAATGACTGTTAACTGTTCTAGTTTAGAAACATCTGGAGTATAATCCAGCATTATTGCGTAGCACTTATATATTTTTATTTTTGCAGATTTTCCTTTTCTACCTCTTCTGCAATAAGTTTACTCATTCTAGATTATGTTGCTGAGATAGCAATCATGTGTTTGCTAATAGCTCAAACAGAACCAAAAAGTTTCGATAGTGTGTTCAAGTAAGTACTACTTACAAACCTCTAAAATTTCTTACTAACAGAAACTTTGCAATGTCAATAAGAACATCACTCGAAAGAAATTGCCTTTCTTAAAGAAAAATCTGCATTTCTTGTTTATCTATGGATCATTTATAATTAATGCCCTCTTCAATTTTTATCCATTGTCTGAAACACTTATAATGGAAGTGGCAATCTCATGATCTTTCAACTTCTTTGATAGTCCCTCCCTTGAACAAGCACCACTACAAAATAGAGTTTCATTTTTTCAACAAAACACCAAGTACACAAACCATGACCAAAGCACAGTTTCTCCATTGTTCATCTTCATCGTTTATCATCAAGTTTGTAATTGAACGTTGAAAATTGACGCCTTGCAGCATTTCTGTATGTAAAGTACATTTGGATAGGTCACACTGTTGAGCATTAAAAATTTGTTCCAACCAGCTGGCTGGGTCACAAGTGACAGAATTGAATAGTGGAAATGGTAGTGTTTGCACTTTTCTGCTGTGTTAGGTTGATAATTGGCAATATCTAACTGTTCTTGAATGAGCAATCAAAAAGTCATCCTTTGTTGATTAAATAGATAACCACTAAAGTTTAGCCTATTTATTATCTGTAAACTCTATAAAAAAAAATTTCTGCTTATTTCAAAGTGGTTTTATGTGAACGACTCCTTCGTGGTTAGAGTTCTGGCTCAGAACCTAGTAGTCCGAGGGTTGAAGCCGGGTCTAGCCCAATATGCAACATAGGTAAGAAAGGAGGCGTGAACTTCCTAGTTAAATGTTTATCCGCGGTGCTCTGTGATAAGACCGTTATGATTTCTGGAAGTATCCTAATAACTACAAAAAAAACTTTCTTTCATAATTTTAGTTTTATTATCATCTCAAAGAACTATATTGCAATCTGCATAGATAAGCCCCTTTAAATTTCTGGGCCACCCTATCCAGGGGGTTTAAGGTACCTTGGCGCGGCACTATCTTTGATGAATTTACAATTATATTATTAGCAAATAAAAAAAGTTTTTCTATTTTAAAATCCAGTTCTCATAAAATATGGCATATACCGTATTCATTTAGGTAATTTATGCTCTTCGTGGATTCATTGTATAGTGATGTAAAGAAACCTTTTTTATCTAGAATTTTTAAGTAGTTTTGCTTAAGAGCTACAAACTTTTAATAATCTAATTAAAATGTTCAGATAAGAGTATAGTATTTGCGTTTCTTTTGATATCTTCTAGGTTCATATTTGATGGTTAAACCTTCTGTGTACCATTATTGCAAGAAATGCAATGAAGTTGAGACTTTAATATTCTACCATATTGTCTTTAACAGAACTCATTTTAATACTTTATTCAAAACAATTCTTGTTTTTAAAGCTATAATTAATTCCCAGGCAAGCTGGGTCTTGGGTTATTGCTAATCAATGCCAGTTGACTCCTTTATTCAAAATTAACAATATTAATAACTTTTGCACTTTTTCTCTACTTTATACATTTGGTTTACTTAATAAATAATCATTACATCATATTATTCTACAGAAGAACCACGCTTAACAGAATTAAAACTATGGTAAAAAGATTACAATAATAATGTAACAGAAAAAACATTTCTTGGTGTTGGCGTTTTACCAGAATAGTACGCCAGGAGGTGTTTCCATCTAAAACTTGATAAAAACCTAAGCTACCGATCTATTTTAAATAAAAATAAGTTTTTACATATCTGCAACTAAATGAGTTTAAACCATAATGATTATGTTTATATACAAAATAGCCTACAAAAAAAAAAATACTATTTCAGACATTTTTAAAAGGATTGTAATTTGTAATATCAAAAGTCACATTACGTATAAAAAAATAAATGTTATATAGAAGGTTTAAGCACAAATAAATTCATCAGTTTTTTTTTAATACTTTGTTTTTTTACTCTTTAAGCGAACTTATATTGTCAACTTAAAATGTCAACCATATCTAAGCTCCATTTTTAATCATTTGTAGTAGTTTTAAGCATAACACTCAAATATAAGTATATATGTACAATTTTTTGTATATAATCAATTTTACTCTCTAGCTACTTGTATATATATCCAGTGGCGGATTTACCATATGCGAGGCCATAGGCAAGTTTTCTATTATACTAGTTGAGTTTTTAATTTTTGTGTTCTATTGTGTTTTGGATATTTATTAGAACGTAACGAAGCAAAAAACGCACATAGGTTTTAAATGTACATTAAGTATTTTTTTTATTTTGGATGAAGATGCACTAATAAGACTACTCAAAATGCGATACCATTTATTTTTTTCGCAGATTTTAGGAGGATCGATTACATTGACTTAAAACTTAACCTTTCTGACTTTTAAAGACGCAAACTCATCAATTAAATCAGAACAGTCCAAGGACCAACTTATTTTATTTTCAATGGAAATTAAAGCTATTGCAGATAAGCGGTCTTGACCCATAGTGGAACGTAAATAGTTTTTTATGAGTTTTAATTTGGAAAATGACCTCTCTGCGCTTGCCACTGAAATAGGGGAAGTTAGTAAAATTCTTAGGGCAATAAATAAATTTGGAAAAATTTCGATTAAAGAATTTGCCGTAATATACTTCAAAATTTCCAGTGCATCTTTCGATTCCGCCGAAGCTTCCATTCTTAAAAATGTATTTATTTCCGAGTATAACTCTTCATGGTTCACGTCCGATTCTTCTGTACTAGGATTTCTCAGTGATATTTCTAAATTTTTACAATCCATTTAACAATTTATTTGCATCTAAACTTCGCATTTTTTCGGTACGGGTTAAAAAACCTAACGTTTTGTTGTATGAATCAAGCATTTTGAATCTTTCATTTAAGCTTACTAATGCAACATCAATTATTGCATTAAAAAAATCTACTTTATATTTAGACTTTTCATTTAGAGGTGTATCAGTTCCTTCATATTCAAAAAAACGTCGTTTTCGGCTAAGCCGCACTTGAGGGAATACTGGCTCAGTACCTAATTTTATAGCTATTTCTTCAGATTTTTTAATAATTGCTTCAAATGATTCATCACTTCTGAATAATTCTAAATAAATTTTCGTAGTTTCCACCAATTTTATCATAATAGAAATATCTGCCGAGGGATTCTGCATAGCTTTACTTACTTTGTTAATTTCAAACAATAAATCATGCCAAATTGTAAGTGAAAGTATAAACTGATATGAGGATATCTCATTACAACAAATACCCGGAACCAGCATAACATCCCATCACTGCTCAGATTATGTCTTGTGCAACAGTAAAAATGTAAAGACAATATTATATAAAATAAATAAACAAACAAACAAAAAGTCATTAAGTTAGGAGGATGGAAAAACAGAAAAAGCCTTTGAGACGTGTAGGTGTATATGGGCAAAGATATATTTGTCACAGTCGTTGTCAATGTATATGAGACTAGAAACCGCATACTCTTTCATATGGATGCCAGGCATTATGTGTAACGCAAAAAAAAATTGCTACATACATAAAAATAGATGTATATGTAAAGTTGAATATTTTATAAAAATACTATTTATAAAAATACTGTACGCATACATTATATTGAATTTTAATAAATGAGTTTCGTTGTTTATATTTATTGTACTAAGAAAATTTTTTTATATTACTTGTACTAAGAAAAAAAAAAACGAGGCCACCGGCAAATGCCTGCTTTGCCTGTGCTTAAAACCGCCGCTGTATGTATCCAATTTTAAATATAAAGAAAATGTAAAATTAAATAAATAATTCCTTATACTTTTTATAAAAACAATGTCAAAAAACAATAATATAAATTATAATAAACGAACATAAAAAAAGTTACCGACCCACCAAGTGTCATAGCTACTCGTGCTCCAAACCTATCAAGAAACAATCCAATTGGTAACTGTGATATAGACACAAAAGAAGAGGCTATTGTAAAAACCAAATTTAGCTTATCATCTTGTTTTAAACAATGGAATGGGGAATTTACTGAGAAAACACTTTCGTTTGCTTTTGAACTAAAAGAATTTGTAAGTGAAACGTTGTTATTTTTATAAAATATAGTACACAGGTCAAAATAATAGTTCTTTGCTTTGAAAATAACTACGATGCTTGCCCAACCAAAAACAATTCCTCCGCACACAAGAACCACTAACAAAACGGACACAAAAAGAATTATTGAGTAAAATTTTCCATTCCAGTTGAAAAATGACATCTTTGTAAATAATATTTCTACAACAGAAAGATTTTATTTAAATAAAGTATATATATTTATATATATATATACATATATATATATACATATATATATATATATATATATATATATATATATATATATATATATATATATATATATATATATATATATTAACTAAAAAAATTTTATTAAATTATAAATTTTTCACACGACTTTGATTTTATTAAACCGTGCCTCGATTAAAACTTTTTTTTTCTTACTCATTGACTATGTTTTCAATTTCCTTTTTTTATATCAGCAACTAATATTTGATGTTTTTAAAAATTGTCTACGTAAAAAACTTTAATAACCTTCAATAATATATATTAAGAAATAATGTGTAACAATATATTATGCAGCAAAAACTTTTTGAAACGAAAACCTATGACGGGTTTTAATTTCAAAAAGTTAAAAATGAAAACCTTTATAAGATTTTTTAATGTTCAGGCTTGGAAACCAAATGTCAAATAAGTAACATATATCCCCCCATATAATATATGGTTATATTATAATCTTTCTCTTATTTTTATGCAACATTTTAATAGGGTGCAGAAAAAGTATAGTTTATTCTGAAGTTTCACAAAAAGTTATATTTATGATAAAAACTGCTCAAAAAAGTAACTTTTAACAAGTTTTTATTGTCAGTACTGTAAGTTTTTGACAGTGAAAGCTCAAATTAGATGTGTTTTTGTTTTTAAATATTAACATACTATTGGGAAATAAATACATATATTTTTAACTGATATATTAATTATTTATATATATACATATATATATATATATATATATATATATATATATATATATATATATATATATATATATATATATATATATATATATCTTTATTATCATTATATATATATATATATATATATATATATATATATCTTTATTATTATTATATATATATATATATATATATATATATATATATACATATATATATATATATATATATATATATATATGTTTATTATGTTAACAATATAACTTACAATCATGTAAATACTCGTGTTTATAGAACTCTTGTGAGATTCTTATTTACGTGAAAGCTGGAAATACTGATTATCTACTCGGCGGTTTATTCTTGCATACAAATAAAACATTTTAAGATTATCAAAGGATTCTGAAAGATTTTGAAATTGATTGTTTGCTGCAAAACTAATGCATATAATATTTCCCATACATAAGTAAACAATTCATAAGTAGAATTTTAAAGAATGGCTCTAAGAGTTTATTACAGCAAACAGTTTAAATTTGAACTTGTTTTGGCAAACTAATAAACGATGTTGTTAAACCACTGTTAATGCTTTTTTGTAGACATTAAGTACTGGAAGTAGTTTTTGTGCATAATTGATTTGTAGTTACCATAGATAAGACCACAGGGTCTCAAATTCTGTGATCTCAACATTATATTTTTTAGAGACGCAAAAAAAGAGCAGACTACCCTAAACTTGCTCAATGTTCAAACATCTCCATTTTTAAAAACCTAGAGCAGTACACCATGCACACTTGATAGCAAACAGCAACTACTATATAATGATTATTATTCTTAGTTGTAGTAAGGTTATTATCAACTATTAAAGATATCTGATGCTTCTCCTGAATTCAACCAAACAGCTCCTAAACTTTAGCAAAGTAAAAATTTAGAAGGTTGAAAAAGACAAATTTTATTTTTATTTTCTCTAAGGTTTTGCGGAGCAAAAAAATTAAATACAACTAAAACCAAGGTTTTCTCAGTATGTAACACAAATCGTCATGGTTAAACTCATTAAAGCATTTTAATTTGATGAGACAGAACAAATATTGAATTGAATTATTATCTTTGCAAGACAAAATTTAGTTGGAAAATAATCTACTTAGAGGAGCCTGATTAATCTGGAGATTTAGCATTCCAAGTATTAGTAATTGGGCCCCACACTAATATCTTTTCCATGTCAAACTCAGATCAGCCTGCGCCAAACTAAACTTTTCCATGAAAGAAAGTAAATTAAAATCTGGTGCAATATTAAAAAAAAATCTTGAGTTGGAGAGGAAGAGCAATTCAGGTTTTACTCCACAAAAGAAATTTGTACACTAAGCCACCTTCACTTGTTAATTTGAGGGAGCTGAGTCGTGGCTATATTCATTATTCTTTTACACACTGAAAGGCATGTGAAGCGACATCGGTTACCCTATCTACATCAAAAGTATTTTCAGGCTTTCATTTTAAGCATTCATAAAAGCTCAGCATTTGCCAATGATACAGCAGATTGAGAGAAGCTATGTTTTAAACAATATTATCTTCTCAAAAGGCATTCTTTTCCTTTGTATGCTGCTTTAGTGCAAAAAACTGTTTTTTTTTTGTAAGCACTATTTTTTTTCATAGTTATTCAACTAAAGCTTGAATTAATGTCTATGGATACTACCTTGTACCAGTAACTTTAATGTAACCTGGACATTGTTGATGAGGCTAATGCAGATAAGACTCTAATTATGAAGCTTTAAGGCTGAAAATGAGGCTTTCATCAATGCCGAAAAATTTTTTAGGTTAATATACAGTTATCATTATCATGTGATGTAAACAATCACGCGTTGCGTGTTTGATCGCTTAATTATTAACCAATAAAAAAATATCATATATGCTATTTTATTAAGGTGGTCCAAAAATTAAAAAGTAGAAATTTAAGTTGGGTCACATCAGCTTTGGCTTTATTCCCCATTTGAACCACTTTTATTTTTATTTTCACTAATTAATAATTATGAATATTACTTTGAACAACAAATGTTGTTGCGCTGGAAGATACAAACAATAAAATGAAGTTGTTTTTTTCTGTAAGGAAATTTTTTCTAAACAAAAACGAAATAAAATATCATGATTTAGTGAGTTTTAATCTATTTTAAACTTAATTAAAATATTTTAATGTAATGCATTATTTATTTAGATATTTCTTTCAACAGTTGCTTCGATGGTTCTGGAAAGATTTTTTGATGATTGCTGACAATCTGCAAGAGATTTTGTATTTGTTATTCTTCTATTACGTCTTTCGTAATAGAAAAGTTGAAAGCCTGCGTCCTTTCTCTCTTTTCACAATCATTAATTATTTTCATTTTTCTAATAGTTTTTTGATTTAAATATAAATTGAATCCATTTGGGTCGCATAGAGAGAAGTATTTGAGCCTTCTATCACAATGTAAATGAAAAAGTCAAAAAGATAAGATTTTCAGCTTGTAACGAATGATAATAAATATTTCGTCTTTAATTTTCTTTGGTGAACTTTTTCTTTTTGGCACGTTTAAGACTTCAGATCTCGTTGCAAAACTTGTATTTTTTATAATGGTTTTCATTTTAAATTTTTGAATAATATGGCTGATGATTGCCAAATAGTATAAAACCTTTTTTCATTTAGCTTTATATATATATATATATATATATATATATATATATATATATATATATATATATATATATATATATATATATATATATATATATATAAAGTTAAATGAATATATATATATATACATATATATATTTATATATATACATATATATATATATTTATATATATATATATATATATATATATTTAGATATATATATATATATATATATATATATATATGTTCATTTAACTTTATATAAATATATATATATATATATTTTATATATATATATATATATATATATATATATATATATATATATATATATATATATATATATATATATATATATATATAGATATATATAGATATATCTATATATATATGTATATATATATAAATATATATACATATTTATATAATATATATATGTATATATATTTATATATAAATACATGTGTATATAGTTATATCTATATGTATATATATATATATATATCTATATATATATAAATATATATATATATATATATATATATATATATATATATATATTTATATATATATATATATATATATATATATATATATATATATATATGTATATATATATATATATATATATATATATATATATATATATATATATATATATATATATATATATATATATATAGATAGATAGATAGATAGATAGATAGATAGATAGATAGATATAGATAGATATAGATTTATAAATTGTGTGTAATTCAATCATTATTCTATAAGAATATGACAAAAAAAATCACTTGCTAAACGTTCTCAAGTACAAACTTTAATGTATGATGGCATGTCTAAAAAATTGATTACTGTTTGTTTAAAGAGAACTAATTTCATGTTGTCATTCAGTACATCATGTTAACAAACGATATTACTCTTGGAGAATTCTGTGAAAGGCTAAGAATTACTACTCTGACAACATGATACATCGTTTGGATGTATCGGAAATGAAGATTTTAAATTCACAAATTCTTAAATATCTGCCTCCTAGCGTACCGTGCGCATAAAAGTCACGCTTTCTCAAAAATTAATCGTGATTGCCTCAAATTTTCAAAGTAATTGCTCACTGGGTACTAAACTCACACTTTAATCTCACTATACTCACACTTTGATCACATTAAACTCACACTTTAATTTCGGATAGGTTGAATCTTTTTTTAAGATTTCTTAGCAATTATGACTTGGGTGCAATCAGCCAACAATCGTGTTTATTACATGTTACACCTTTTACAATATAATGAGAGTGTTAGTTCTGCAAGGTATTTAAAAATTATGAAGTACAGATTATTTTCTTAAATTTTTAAAGAATTATTTGACTTTAAAAAAAATTCCGGAATTGCATTTTTATCGTAAAAATATATCAGCATTTATAAAAGGTAATTTAGAGCACCAAATATATATAATAAATTAACATTATTATACATGAAAAACATTATAACAGGGGGCGTGGAGTCGTAAGAAAAAAAGTAACGACTCTGACTCCGACTCCAATCGTTGAAATTTTCAGAGTACGACTCCAACACCGACTCCAACTCCGACTCCAAAGCAAAATTTTTGAATTCTTTGAATTCTTTAAAAAATATTACGCAAGAATTTACAAAATTTTTTTTGTCAAATTACCAACCTCAATTGAACATAGATTATCTTCCAATTCTTCAAGCAAAAAAATTTTTCAAAAGACTGCTCCTATTTATAAAGACGCATTAGAAAAGTCTGGATTTCACACCAATCTCCAATATCATTCAAATCTAAATCCTTCTAATACTAATAAACGAAAAAGAAATATTACATGGTTTAATCCTCCTTTCAGTAAAAATGTGCTAACAAAAAATGGACAGCTTTTCTTAAACTTAATTGACTTGCATTTTCCGTTACATCATAAACTCCACGAAATCTTTAACGGAAACACAATAAAAATTACTTACAGCTGCATGCCAAATATTCGATCAATTATTAATTCACACAACCAACAAATTTTGTGCAACAAACTCACCGCTAATGATATAAATTGTAACTGCATTAAGAATACCACATGCTCATTAAATAACCAAGCCACTTTAGCATTATCTAATCCCAGTCTTGAGGAAAAATCGTACATCGGTATTAGTGAAAACGCATTCAAGCTCAGATTTGCGAGCCGCCTTGAGTAATTTAATGCAACTAGGTATAGGAATGATACAAAACTTTCCAAGGAAATCTGGAAACATAAAGACTCAGGTAACATGCCTATAATTCAGTGGAACTTAATTAAAAGGGTTAAAAGATGCCAATCTTTTAACCCATCTACAAAAAAGTGTAACCTTTTGATCAATGAAAAATATTTTTTTTATGACTTTTGATAGTCGATGACTACTTAACAAAAAAAGTGAATTGGTTTCTGCTTGTAGGCATAGGAAAAAATTTTTACTATCTAACTTTGATTCCGGCGATTACAAAGATCGGATCACGTATACTTGACGTCAGATGTCGTTGCAACGCCTAACTTGTATTTTTTATAACAGTTTTTATTTTATATTTGAACAATATGGCTGATGATTGCCGAATGTCAAGAAACTTAAAGTTCCATTAAAAAGTTGTATTTTGTCATTTAAATTATTTTATTATTATTTTATCTATTTAAAAAAAAAAAAAAATTCATCATTCTTAAACAGACGAGAGTTGTATTCCCAGCAGTATACAACATTTATTTATATATATATATATATATATATATATATATATATATATATATATATATATATTTATATATACACAGAGACGAAACCGCCGGGGGGGGCCCGGGGGCATAGGCCCTCCAATATTTTTTTTTAATCAAAGAAACCCCAGGCCCCCTCCCCCCCCCCCCCCCCCCCAATATCAAACTTGTAGTTACGGCTCTGATATATACATATATATATATATATATATAAATATATATGTATGTATATATAAATATATATACATATATATATATATATATATATATATATATATATATATATATATATATATATATATATATATATATATATATATATATATATATATATATATATATATATATACATTTTCAGCTATTATTTATTCAACCAAAAATTGAAAAATTAAAAATTTAGGTTCGGTGTCAGTCATATGGCTAAAAACAAGTCATTGGAGTGACACGGAAAAAAATAAACAAAGAAAAAAAAATTAACAGCAGTATTAATAAATAAAAGCAACAACTAATTAAATTAATTCAAAAAAAAAAAAAGATTAAATTATGATAAATTAAATTATGACAAAAAATATAAAATCACT